>NC_083574.1:724790-832290 GCF_027579695.1 Neoarius graeffei | reverse complement strand
AACGGAGAAACTGCTGCCTCAGGAGTTGAACAGGACAAGGACGCATGTTGGACCGATTGAAGCTGATCAAACTAATTTCCTGTCTTATACGGTGCCTTTAAACTGACCCCAGGTGAAGAAAACACTGATGTATCCTCCATGCTGATGATCCTCATTAGAGCAGGAGGGAGAGTGTCAGTCTCATAATCTGAAGGTCATGAGTTCAAGCCTCACACGAGCGCTTTAGTGGGCATCACGGTGGTGTAGTGGTTAGCGCTGTTGCCTCACAGCAAGAAGGTCCTGGGTTCGAGCCCCGTGGCCGGCGAGGGCCTTTCTGTGCGGAGTTTGCATGTTCTCCCCGTGTCCACGTGGGTTTCCTCCGGGTGCTCCGGTTTCCCCCACAGTCCAAAGACATGCAGGTTAGGTTAACTGGTGACTCTAAATTGAGCGTAGGTGTGAATGTGAGTGTGAATGGTTGTCTGTGTCTATGTGTCAGCCCTGTGATGACCTGGCGACTTGTCCAGGGTGAACCCCGCCTTTCGCCCGTAGTCAGCTGGGATAGGCTCCAGCTCGCCTGTGACCCTGTAGAACAGGATAAAGCGGCTACAGATAATGAGATGAGATGAGATCTCATTAAATCAGTCTCATTAAGTCATTAAATCAGTCTCATTAAATAATACCTTTAATTTTGATGCTTAATAATAAATTATCAAACAGCTAAATTATGGTATATTCCAAATTATTATGATCACTTACCATATTACACAACCTATATGCACCTTGGAATCCTTTGAGATTGAGTAACTTCAAAAATATCGGAACAACAAATAAACACACACAGTTTCAATAATTAATTGAATTTATTATAACAAAGATAAAATGAATAATGGCAGTTGAAATCTTCAAATAGTCAGCAGCAAACAGTGAGATGTGTGTGTCCATAGGAGTGTGTGTGAGCATCTGTGTGTGTGTGTGTGTGTGTGTGTGTGTGTGTGTGTGTGTGTGTGTGTGTGTGATAAAAAATTAAATGTTAGCAATTGAAATACATTCAAATGGTCATCCGTGATATATGTGGATTTGAATGTGGGCACGGGGGAATGCGCTATAAAGGTTGAATTGAATCAGGGCTTGGAATATTATCTAAAGTTGAGACAAAGGACCTCGTGATAAAGAACGGGGGGGAAGGGTCACCACGTGTTTCTTTATAGAACAAAGAGAGTTAGCTTCGGTTTGCTAGCTAAGGTGTGTTGTGAGGCCTATGGCCTAACCAAAAGGCTAGCGTGGGATGCTAACTGAGGTGTGTTTGTGAGGCCTGTGGCCACGTGTGGAGACAAAGATTAGCCTTGGTAGCTAACTCCACTAGCTTATAACACTACTAAATCCACTGAAATCTTGATGAGGTCAAAATATGCGTAATAATGAAATTAAAGTGTTAGATAGGAAAAGAGAGAGAGAGAGCATGCAAAACCTTATCTATTAAACAAACGACTGAGAGAACATAGAGCAATTATGGAACACAAAATCAGTGTGCACACTTAAACAGTTCCTGAGTTTAAATCCACACTACTTCATAAGCTAATTCCTAAGACTAGTCTTTTGCCCAAAAATTGCCAGTCTTACTTCAGTATCTTGCTTATAGCAAGATTATGGAGATATGTTCCGAGACTTTTGGAGTTTCACCGTTGTGAAGGCCTCCGTGAGGCACAGAGAATTTCTTGGTCCGACGTGTGGTCGCTCGTGATGAAAAGAAAGTCTCTGATCAGACAATGTGCACGGCGCTTTAAAATTAGAAGGATCCGGTCGCTTCTAATTTTGAATTAACTGCTTGGTGGCAGTTTGGTAACGTTACTGATAGACAAACAAAAATCAGTTGTAACTCTGAGTTTAAAATCGTACGATTCTGGATTTCTACCGTGGCCAATGGTAAGTAAAAGAAAGCGCGAAACTCTGATTCTTGACAAAAAGACGTCTTTTCTTGGGTTTTCTGGTGCAGGATACCTCTTTGTGTCCGGACGGCTTGAAGTCCAAGATGAGAGAGAGGAAGAGCGGAAATGTGTTCAGTTACTTTTGGCTTCCTGGAGGATGTGACATAGGTGATCCCGCCCAGCCGTGACGCAGGTCAACGCGGAAGCTGGCTGATGGGACCTGTAGTTTCTTAAAGGGACTGTACCTACACCATAAATCTGTGCAACAGCTTCATCTTGGACTGGAAGAAATAAAAAGACGGCAGACTGAACTTCACAGAAAAGTGATTTTGTAAACAAATAAAAGTTTTTAGGTTTTTTTCGCTTAGATTTAAAAAAAAAAAAAAGTTACCAAGAAATAAACCTTACACCGACTTATTGTCGAAGTGCAGGTGACAGATGGATGTAAACGCACACAAGAGAGATAGTTTTATTCCCCAAACTGGCAGACGAATCCAAATCATGATCCAAAAAAGCAGAGTTAAGATGGAGCAAGGGACGAGCGAGACAGACAGAATATCAGAGGCAGAGCAGGAGACAACGTCCAAAAACACATCAATGAAGTCAAACCAGGAAATGAATCCAGATACTAAAGGCTGGAACACTGAGGGTCACCTCACAGTGCACTGAGTGCCTGAGCGTGCTGAAGCAGTGTGTGCTGATTGGCTGTGATGTGGAACAGGTGTAGCGCTGATCAGAGTTCTGGAGCAGGAGGGCGGAGCCGTGCTTATTGGTGATTGTTGTCCGTAGCGGCCATGTTTGAAGGCTGCTGTGAACTCTGGGATTTTGAGTCTTGAGCGAGTGCAGATATGACACTCATAACCCTGTGACTGAAAACAAATACATTTGTAACACAAAACATAAATTAATTATTAATTGCAATTATAATAAGAGAAGAAGAAGAAGAAGAAGAAGAAGAAGAAGAAGAAGAAATCATAACACGATGATGTGATGAATATAACATTATGCAACATGACATACAACATAAAATGAGGAAACGGCATCACAGGACAAAACCTGACATGACAAACCTGTCAAAACATGGCAACATGACATAATGATGAAAGAATATTATATAAAAAGACATGACACAACAAACATACAACAGCACACGACACAAACAAAATTACATCATCTATAAACTGTACAGCACAAAAACCTGTTCAAATACAACATAACGACATAATCAGATAAAGTATAATGTTCTGTAACATGACATCATACAGTATAACATAACCCTGTGACTTCATACGTAACAGGAAATGACATAACACAACACAATGCAATAACAAAAAGGCAAAGCACAATGATGTCACATGACTTTATAACTCCTGTATGATTGTAACACGACATGACAACACAATGCGCAGTTTCAAAATGAATTTTAAAATGAAAGTACGTCTTAAACAATTAACTTCATCCCTCAGGAAATACTGTAAGTAATGAAGAACCCGACTCGAGGTGGTTTTATAGGAATTTAAAAGGTTTGTGTGTTTACGGTTAGATTAAATGATCAGGGATCGTGGAGGAAATGCAGGATGATAAAATCTTCTCTCACTATTATGGATGGGGACCCACGCACACGTGTGTGTGTGTGTTATTGTCTAGTCCGGTGTTTATTGAGTCTGGAGCTCACAGATATCATCAGTAAATACGCTGTTAGACAGAGACGTGCTCTGGGACGTGACTCGGGGGCTCGAGCCTCCACTCCACCCATCACTTCAGCCCTCAGCTCATCTTCCTGTCCTCCAGGATCCAGTGAGAAGCTAATGCTAACATCCTAGCATAGTGTTCCAAGCTGAAACTTATGAGATGTTATGAGTGCTCAGATTGTAATTGTCTGTCTTCCTGTCTGTCTTTTCTGATGAGTGTGAGACAGCGTTCTGGTCAGAAAGTAACAGAAGGTAGTGTTCTCGCAAGGATTCATTCTGTTTATTTCTGAGCTCCAAAACCAGCAGTTTGTGTGTTCAGCACGGAGTTACTGTCACAAACATCAAACCTGGTAAAATAATTCTTTGGTTGTGAGGTTGTGGGTCTTAAAACACACAGCGTGTCTGATTTTGTCATGCTCCGCCCTGGACTTCCACTCCGGAGATTTATTATCTCCCGGTCCAGCGCTAATCCGGATCCGGGACGGGACTTCCATCTTGCCGGCATTCACTTCCTGGTTTGCGCTGCTGTGTATAAAAGGGCCGTTCTCAGAAGGAGATGTTGCCAGAACATCTCGTTGGTTTTTCACGTCGTCTCTGCACCATTATTGCTTTCTGGATTTTGCTCTCTGTTTTACCTGTTCTTTGCCACAGTTTTTGCACTCACGTCTTGTCATTTTTTCATGTTTTTTGTGCTACATTTTTTTGTCTCTAGTTTTTTGTCAGGACTATTTTTCATGTTTTTTTTCATGCTAGCATTTTTGTCCTTGCCTACCTCATTTTTTGTCTGGATTATTTTGCTATTTTTGTTCACTTACTCTTTGACTTTAATTAAATCATTTTTTATTCATTGGATTTTCTGGTCTGTGTTTTGCTTTTGGATCCAAACTCACCACATCTTACCACCCTACGTTCTGGCCAACATGGATCCAGCGGAACTGAACCATCTGAGAACGGCTATGCAGCAGCAAGGAGCCCTCCTCGGGACCCACCAACAGGAACTCAAACAGATCACCCAGAACCTGGCAACCCTGTCCAATTCACTCAACCTCCTAGCCACACAACTTCAGCACTCCCAAGCCGTGACTACCCCTGCCCAGCCGTCTCTTTCTTCACCTCCCGCCACCACCACTCTCCACGAACCAAGACTCCCTTCGCCTCAGCCCTACAGTGGAGAACCAGGTACCTGCAGATCTTTTTTGTCACAGTGTTCACTGATCTTGGAGCTTCAACCTCTGGCTTTCCCCACAGAACACTCCGGGGTAGTCTGTACCATCACGCTCCTCACTGGCAAGGCCAGGGAATGGGGAACAGTGGTCTGGGATGCCGACGTGCCCTGTTGTTCCAGCTTCAAGGAATCCTCTGAGGAAATGAGGCGAACATTCGACCGCTCTCTGTCCAGCCGGGAGGTGGCGAGAGAGCTCATGGAGCTGCGGCAGGGGTCCCAATCTACCTCAGATTATGCTAATGAGTTCCGGATGTTGGCAGTGTCATGTGGTTGGAACGAGAGTGCCCTGGTCAAGGCATTCTTACATGGCTTATCCGACACCATCAAGGATGAACTTGTCTCTCGGGAACTGCCGTCGGACCTCTCCAGCCTGATGGACCTTGCCAATCGTATTTACGCGTGGGTTCAACAATGGAGGAGAGAGAGGAGCCACCTCAACTTCAACCCCTCTCCACCTCCAGCCTCGTCTGTTGAACCCATGCAGGTAGATTGGGTACGGGTGTCAGTGGAAGAACGACAACGCCGACGGAGCACGGGGGCTTGCTTCTACATTTCCATGGAGAAATATATCACGGAGTCTCTGGCAGCTGGGATCATCCACCCTTCCTCCTCCCCAGCAGGGGCGGATTCTTCTTCGTGGAGAAGAAGGACAAGTTGCTCCGCCCCTGCATTGACTATCGAGGTCTCAACGCCATCACGGTCGAGAACCGCTACCCACTACCGCTCATGACCACAGCCTTCAAACTACTCCAGGGAGCTAAGGTGTTCACTAAACTGGACTTATGCAATGCCTATCACCTAGTTAGGATTAGGGAAGGGGATGAGTGGAAGACAGCCTTCAACACCACCACAGGCCACTATGAGTACCTCGTAGTCCCTTTTGGCCTGACTAACGTGTCCGCAGTATTCCAGGCGTTAGTTAACGATGTCTTGAGAGACTTTCTTAACACCTTTGTCTTTGTTTATCTGGACGACATTTTGATTTTCTCTCACTCCCTGGAGGAACAGCGCGGTCACGTCCAGCAGGTTCTTCAATGCCTGCTGGAGAATAAGCTGTTTGTTAAGGCAGAAAAGAGCTAGTTCCACCAAGGCTCTGTCTCATTCCTGGGGTTCATCATCTCTCCAGCTAAGATCCAGATGGACCCCCTCAAGCTGGAGGCAGTCGCTGACTGGCCCACCCCATATTTGAGACGAGAGCTCCAGCGCTTCCTGGGGTTCGCCAACTTCTACAGCCACTTCATCTGAGACTTCAGCACAGTGGCCGGACCTCTTTCAGCCCTGACCTCAACCAAGACCAAGTTCAAGTGGGGGGAGGAAGCAGATAAAGCCTTTTCCAGTCTCAAGCGCAGGTTTACCACAGCACCCATTCTCACTATACCTGATTCTACCAAGCAGTTTATCGTCGAGGTTGACGCCTCCAAGTCAGGGGTTGGAGCCATCCTATCCCAGAAGGCCAACGACAACAAGGTCCACCCATGCTCCTTCTTCTCCCGCCAGCTATCCCCAGCCAAACGGAACTTCGACATCGGCGACCGAGAACTACTGGCCGTGAAACCAGCCTTGAAGGAGTGGAGGCACTGGCTCGAGGGGTCTGATCTCCCTTTCCTAGTCTGGACTAACCATAAGAACCTGGAGTACCTCAAGTCCGCCAAATGTCTCAATTCCCGTCAAGCCTGTTGGTCTCTCTTCTTCTCCCAGTTCAACTTCAAGCTCTCCGACCACCCAGGCTCCAAGAACGGCAAGCCCAACACCCTGTCCAGGATGTTCTCTTCCCACCAAGAGGAGTCCAAGCCACCCGAGACTATCCTTTCTGGTGGGAGCCACTATTCTAGAGGTTGAGACGCTCGTGCAGAAGGCCCTGTAGCAGGACCCTGGTGAAGGTAACTCCAACAACATTCCTCATAACCATTTATTTGTTCCCTGTGCTTCAGTGGGGTCATGGCTCCAAGCTGGCCTGTCATCCAGGAGCCGCCCGAACCCTGGCTCTCATCCAGCAGCGCTTTTGGTGGCCATCCATCAAGGAGGACATCCAGGAGTTTGTGGCAGCCTGCGACACATGCTCCCAGAACAAGACAGCCAATCGACCCCCTGCCGGCTTGCTAAGACTCCTTCCAACTCCGCATTGACCTTGGTCTCACATCCCCTTGGACTTCATCACAGGACTCCCCAACTCAGGTGGCAACACATGCATCCTCACTGTTATTGACCATTTTTCTAAGACCGTCCATTTCATTCCTCTGCCCAAGCTCCCCTCAGCCAAAGAGACTGCAGAACTACTCGTCTGCCTACATGGTCTGCCTACCGACATTGTTTCTGACCAGGGTCCTCAGTTCACTGCACAGTTCTGGAGAGCCTTCTGCAAACTCATCAGGGCCACCTGTAGTCTCTCCTCAGGCTTCCACCCACAGACCAACGGCCAGGCAGAATGGGCGAACCAGGCTTTGGAGGTTGCACTCAGGTGCATGGCATCCAGGGATGCCAGTTCTTGGAGCAAGTACCTACCCTGGATCAAATATGCACATAACACTCTCCCTTCCTCTGCCACAGGTCTCTCTCTGTGACAGTGCTCACTAGGTTACCAACCACCACTGTTCCCCAGCCAAGAGGAGGAGGTCGCCGTACCATCAGCCCAGCTCTTTATACGCCTCTGCAGGAGGACATGGGCATTGGCCTGGAGAAGACTCATTCGCTCCACACTCGCATCCAAGAGGCAGGCTGACAAACATCGCTCCAAGGCACCCACCTACCGAGTAGGTCAACGAGTTATGCTCTCCACGCGCCACCTGCCACTTAGGACCATCTCTTGCAAGCTAGCACCCAGGTTCCTTGGACCCTCCCTCATCAAGAAGGTAATCAACCCATGTTCTGTTAGACTGGCATTACCACTCACCATGTGATGTGCTCACTCTACCTTTCATGTATCTCAGCTTAAACCTTTGGTCTCCAGTCCACATCTCGCCACCCTTAACAGATTTAACGTCACTGTGGCTGAAGACAGCTGGGCATGGCGTCGTGTCAGCGTCAGAACGTTGTGCCTAAACTCTGAGTGCTGCTACAGCGTTCGCCTAAAATCCACTAATAGGATGATGATAGACATATAAACCTGTGCTGTAGGTCAGCTGATAAACTGATAAACATGTGAGTGATGGTGAATAAATGAACATCACATGGAGCACAGCAAAGGTTATGATGTTTAATGACACTGAAAGATTTGTATTCAGTTCGAATGCTCCTGCTTCTGTTTGACTGCACTGAATCATTCACTCATTCCCCGTCATCATATCACTCCTTCATCTCATCTGGAAAGTTTATTCCTTTTATATCTGAAAGTCACAGTCGTTCCAATCTGTAGAACTTTCATTAATAATGAGATTCTCTCCTGTTTCATTCATTCATTTGACTCAGTGAATCATTTTATTTACCAAAGCGATTCTCTCGATCAGTGAGACGATTAATAAAGTGTTGAGTAAATTTATTGACACTAAGATTATAATGAGTCAACAATACAAACAAAATAACTTCATTTCACCAGAAATGATATTTAGTAGTAATGACAATAAGTTGAAGGTATTTGATGTGAGAATGAATCAGTTCGAACATCAGTTTGGACAAACTGCAAGTGAACAAATCAGTGAATCAAGATGAATGAATCGTTTAGCTGAACTGAGTCACTGAAGAGATTCAAAGATGAAAACCCAAAAGGAAGACAGGCAATTGCTCAAATACTCATCACGTGATCGACAGCTCCACCCTCATTTCCTCTGTCTCCTGAGTGTGATGAGGTGACGGTGTGGAACAGTGTCGGGGTGGACATGCTTTCATTCAGGGGACAGAAAAGAGTCAGACTGGATGATTCAGTCTCACTGTGCATGATGAAGGTTAATGACACTTATTCATAAGTCACAGAAGGAGGAGGAGGAAGGACAGTCGCATCATCACTGACATCATCTGCTTAGCTCATGGGCGGATGTCCTTGTCCTGACACGAGTAAATCAGGCATTGTGAGAGGATCTGAGAGAGAAAATGGAAAGAGGGTAAAACGTGTTTGGAATCGTTCAGTAAATTAAACTCAAGTAAGAACAGCTCCTGTCCTGTGTGATAAACATTCTCCTTGGGATGTTGAAAAGTCAGACAGAGACAAAACACAGCGACTGACTCGGGCTGTGAGGATGGAAAGTGATGTGTTTATCAGAGCTTTTCCTCTTTCAGACTTTCCCTCAGAAAAATTAAAATCATCGCCAAGTTTCCGCCAGGGAAGATGCTCTCTGTTTATCAGGCTGCACTTCGACCCCATACACTACTCTCGTCACATCACATTCTGCACTCTGATTGGTCAGAAGGTGTTGATTAATTCTCTCTAACAGCAGCTCTGACCGTAGCGCAGGTTTATTTATCATTAATGCTCTCATTGTAATACGTTATGGTTTCTATAGTAACAGCTCATTCACAGGTGTGTGTGTGTGTGTGTGTGTGTGTGTGTGTGTGTGTATGGTCTCTGTAAGGAGTCTCCAGTGTGAGCGCTGTGTAACAGTCAGAGGTGAAGCTGGAGGTTTCAGTTTTCTGACGTCTTCAGGACAGAGGAGTTTACACTTCTGTACAGTTTCTCAGGAACACGATGGAACAAACTGCGGGGTTTATCTCGGAGAATAAAGAGACTCTGGTGAGGGAATGAGTGTTTATAGCTGCTATAACATCAGTGACAACAAGAACTCACTCATTTCATCGATGTTTTACAATATTAAATGTAACAATAAATGGATAAATACACAGCCACTGTTGGTAAATTATTGTGGTGTAACAGGAATAAAACCCTTAAAGCTATACTGCATTTTAGATTTTTCAAGTGTAGGTCATAAAAAAGAATCTTCCCCGACACCCAATTATTTTTGTTTCATGACCGAAAACTACTGAATTTGAATCACAGACTTCCAATTTTATTATTTAAAAAAAAAAGAACAATTAATGAATTTATCTCCATGTGGCCCTAAATTCTTTGCTATTTTTTCCTGCTTCACCATGACCCAATTCAAGACACTACGTCATGCATCACATGGTGGGCTTTCCCCGTTCACGCAAGGCATTGTGGGATACAAATTTGAAACAGGAGAGAAAAATGGAGGACGTGAGTGTGTGAATGAAACGTGAAAGAGCGACTACAGTAACGGAAAGTGAGAAGAAAAGATGTTATGTTCTATACGAAGGAAAGGAAATGCAGGACCAAACTAATAAATATGGACGCTCAGCGAGCACCTCGGTGTGATCAGCTGTTCGTTTAGCGACAGAATGATGGAACTGTCAGTGCACGCTCAAAGGGAAACCTGTAGATGGCAGTAATGCAACACTGTGGATGCCAGCTGCTGTAAAACCCAAAAGAAGAAGAAGGTAAACCTGCGCATGCGCACACGGACTTCCTCTGTCTGCTTGACTGCGCCAAGCGAGCGATTTCATGCACATTATTTGCTTTAATCCCCTCAAATTAAATAACTTCCCAGCCACAGAATGGCCCGATATTTTGTGAGATATTACAGAAATAAACAGATATCACAATGACCAGTGTGCAGTGGTGGGAGTTTTGTCAGCCCTTCGGTGAGGAGTTTGACAGCATCGAGCGTCTGCTGGAAAGGGAAGTGATCCCAGCAAGAAAGGTTCCACTTTTCACAAATAAACAATAAAACAGGTTTTCTGGTACTAGAAAAAAAGAGATAAATTAATTGTTGCCATGGCAACACTGTACAGTACAGGGTTATTTCCTTACTGAAGTGACATGAAATATTTCAGACACGTGAACTGTAAGCAGCAGGATTTAGGATCGTCTGTAAATAGTCGAGTCTCTGCTCAGAGCCAATGCCGGGGTGGCCCTATATTTAGCCGGGACCATCCCCGGCCCAAACCATCAATGGTGGCCTGCTTGGAGCATGGGGAAAATAATTTTCACTAATTTTGGTCACTGATCTTATTCTTGCATTAATCATCAATTCAACTGCACTCTGCATTTTCACATGGCAGCCCAGACGCCGACAGCATCGCAGCAGATTAAATAGGCGCTACCAAATAAGGAAATTCTCCCCTCCCCTCTATTGCAGTTGGTTTGGTCCAAGACTCCTCCTCTGTATTGTGGGGAACTTAAACAACATTGGCGTGAAACAGCGCGCGTCAGTGATGGAGGGCAGAAAGAGGCCAGGTGGAACCGAAAGGGCGGAGCTTAAAAAAAGGAAGGAGGTGGCAGCAAAATGTGCCAAATTGACAGATATGTAGGTTACGAAAGATATGGAGTATGATAACCCTGTTTGTCGATTTTATCAGTCTATGCTAGGCCTATAATGTGTCGATAGTTTGCGATGTCAATTCAGCTTTTTGATGTCATGTGAAATCTCGCAATTTACACGGTATAGATGTGGTGTATGTCTTAATTCTAAGAAGAACCGGACATTGCTTTACATCCCAGTTATTAACAATTTTAGATGAACAGGTCCCAAATGTGCTGTTGCGCGTTATTTCCTCATCCAGCCTATTTCATCTCGCTGTCACACCGTGCATTTCCACAGGCGTGCGCACATTGTGGTTATGAACACACAGGCCTAGAAGTCATATTTGATGTTAAATAATTGTTGTTAAATATATAACTTAGAAGAGGTGTATGCGTATGCCGATATTCTAAGCAGAATCGAACACTTGCTTTAGCCTACATTTCATTTAACCATTTTTGAGTTGCCTAATGCGCCCTCACGCTTTATCTGCCGGTTGCTGAGTACCCAGCATTGTTGATTTGCCATTATTTTCGAGGCGTATGCGGCATGTAATGCACAAGCATTGGTTCAAATGCACGCGAGAACCTATATTGTTAAAGTGAAGTGAAGTGAAGTTTACCTGAATTTAAACCAAATAAAAAGCATTGTGAAAGAACAGCTATTTGTTTTATCTTTTTTAATGTACTCAAATTCCTCCTCCGTTTCAAAGTGGCCTGAATGTGAATTAAACTCCCGGACTGAAAACAGGGCCCACTCCGGCCCTGCTCAGAGCTGCTTTAAGACAAAAAAAAATGAAGACCAGAACATGGATTTTTAAGATTTTCTCCTAATTTGTCCAGACAGAAGTCAGTTTTGGCCCTGACCCTCTGCGTGGCCCTGATCGTTTCAGTGGAAGTGGAATGTGTGAGCAGCTCTGAACTCTGTTTTGATATTAAACTTCCTCAGCGATAGCTGCGCAGCAGGAATGTTGTTTAGTGTCCTGCTGTAGGTTGGCAGCTCAAAACAAATGGAGTTTAAAGAGGAAACCACTCGATAGATATTGCTTGTCTACTTCCTGTTTTTGTCCAATTAGGGCATTATTATGGTGAGACTGGTACGAGACTCATTGTCTGCCTGTCAGACCTGAAAGTCCCTCAGAACCCCGTGAGTGAGGTCACAGAGATATGGAATAAAAATGACGACTCAACTTTCCATGAGCTTCATATTTGTCGACCGTTGGCTGGATTTCAACGTCCACAAGTTCAAGTTCTTTTCAGGATGATCAGAAAACATTATTATTATTATTATTATTTTAATACATAACAATACAGGAGTGATTCTTCAGTGTCAATCTGCACTGACATTGTAAATGAAGCTCAGCTCGGTCCGACTCTGTTTCCCACATCATCACTTCGTCGCACTAAAACCAGCCGTTTGTTATTTTCACTAAATACGGAACAGGACCGAAAACGAGTGATTTTTTTCTCGCCATGTGAAGTTGGGAATCGTAGATTTATCACACAGAGACGACCTGCGTGTCACTATAACATCACCAGCGCTTGGAAACGTTACAGAAAGATGAGTTTAAAGCCCGTCACATGACCTCCGTCTCTTATTGACACTCACACCTGAAGGAGTCGACCCTCTTTCTAAAACAGGGTTCAAGGCAAGAGTTTGTAGCCCCTCCCATGCTCACTAAGTACCTAAACACACCTTATATTTCACACCAACTCTGTCTCAGACTCTCTTTATTAACGAACTCAAAAGTTTACACCCCCCCCCACATGCTGTACTTTCTTGATCTGAATATTTTCTTCATTAATGTCTAATAACTTTGTTCAAGTCTTATTTAAGACTTTGTGAGAATCAGGAAAACAGCTCTCACACACCCTGAACCTGAAACACTGATGTGGAGAAGAAGATAAAGAGACCTCAGGGAGAGCTGAGAACATCCCAAGCAGAATGAAAAGCAGAAGGTTCTACATTAAAACATCATTTTCAGTAGTATAAATATCTCAACATGCAAAACACCTTGAATAGTAGTAGATTTATGTTTATATTTATATATGATTATTAAGTCTATTCTTTGAATTTTTACTAATTTTAAGCTCAAAGCTGTTCTTTTTAATTTTTGCTTCTTTCAAGAAAATGTTTGAAATTAGCAAAATGTTCCCCAAGTGGAAATAATTTTAATCTTGAAATTAGGAGAAATTTATAAAAATGTATTCAATAACTCACTGTTAGTCAGTAATAATAATAATAATAAATGACTATACTTTGCTAAGGTTTTTTTTGCTATTTGTGATAACACAATTAAATGCCAATCATATTGTAACATGGGTGTACAAACTTTTACACTCAACTATAAACTGTGTATTTTGAAACAGCTGTTTTACTCCAAATTCGAACCCATGATCTGAATCACAAACAAATATTAAAGCACCAGTTCATTAAAGTGGGTTCTTTCTGTTTAAAAAAATCTTCACATGTCCCGTCTGCTGAACGTCACGCTGCATTAACATCCGATAATGGCTAATGACGTCTGATAACGTCTGATGTCGTACTGTCCCTGTCATCCTGTAGGTGTGGCCCAGGCGTGGGACGCTGGGAAACATCTCCCAGCCATTATAAAGAACTAAACCATGGCTTGAGCTCTCGTTATCATCATCTTCCTGTGTTTTGTCCCAGCGGGGAACACAGAGAGAACCTCAGCTTTGATGTAGATAAACTGCAGATATCAAACATCACTGCTAATTACAGCGTCTTCCTGCGGTGCTCTTCTGGTCTAGACACCGAGACCCACCCGAGTCTCGTCCTGTCACCGCTGGTGCTGGACCGCGTGGAAATTTCTGACAAGGATTTACGGTTAGGGCCGACAGCCGGGACGCTGAGCGATAAAGCAGATCAATAGTAGATTAAATACAGATGTTTGGTCATCACTTTAATTACAGAAAACACCGTTACAATAAACACCTCATCTACACACACACACACACACACCCATCACATAAGTTCTGACTCATTTGGACTCCAAGTCCATCAGGACAATAACAAAAATCTAACCTGCCTCTTTCCTTCGTATTTGAACTGTACAACGTTCATCCATCATTTCACTGCCAAAAATATTTTCATTTTTCATTCTGGCCGCCTTTAAACACACACATACAGGGCAAAATTATTATTAAATAATCACCAACAATGTTGTGTAATGCTTCACAGTTTTAAATAAATCTCCAAAATCCAGGTTTATTTCCTAAAGATCCTGTTCCACTTAAACATTTCTCTGTGATGTAATGAAAGAAACGCGTGACTGTTCCGTGATTTCCACTGAACATTATCATTAGTGTGATGCGAGCATGAGGCAGTAGGATGATATGAGCATATGATCGAGACTAAAGACCTGCTTGAGCCGCATCACGCACAGAACCTGAAATAAATCATACGTGTTTATGGTCAAATCCCTGATGTGTCTCTGAAGGAGACGATTCATGATGAGTTCGGCTCCTCCGCATGTTTGGAGCAGATGAACGATGAAGGCCTCGTCTTTGTTCTCTCTCTCAGTCAGTTTCCTACATGAACCCGTGTCCTCACAATCACTGGATCTGATCCAACATTCCCCGAAAGCGAGTAAAACAAACGAGCCAGCGGAAGGTGACTCAGTGACTCAGAACGGGCACAGATCTGTAAACACGGCCAAGACATGGAGCCACGTTCCTCCATCCAATCCAAACACCACTGTCTTCATGCCACATTTCTGCCCTTTCAAATGGGTCCAACATGAGAGGTCCAATCTGAGACGTGATATCAGGGAGGTCCAACATGAGGGGTCCAATCAATCAGGTTCCATCTAAGCACTCTAATCTCAGAGGTCCAGTATGAGAGCGGAAATCTGGGATGTGATATTTGAGAGGTCTAATCTGACTGGCCCAACCTGAGAAATACAGTCCAAGTGGTCCAGTCTGATGAGTGATATCTGAGAGGTCCAGTTTGAGGGATCAGGAGTCCACTGTTCTCAATATACCAAACACTGACTATAAATAATGATTAGATAATGCTACAAAATCAGCTGATGTCTGAGTGCAGCAGAGCATCTGGGAAATAACTCACACCTGGATTTTAAAGAAAGAAGAAACCTTTATTCATCACATGCACACTTCAAGCACAGTGAGATTCATCCTCTGCATTTAACCCATCTGAAGCAGTGAAAACACACACACACACACACACACACACACCCAGAGCAGTGGGCAGCCACACCAGAGCGCCCGGGGAGCAGTCAGGGGTTCGGTACCTCGCTCAAGGGCACCTCAGCCCAAGGCCGCCCCACGTCAACCTAACTGCATGTCTTTGGACTGTGGGGGAAACCGGAGCACCCGGAGGAAACCCACGCGGACACGGGGAGAACATGCAAACTCCACACAGAAAGGCCCTCGCCGGCCCCGGGGCTCGAACCCGGACCTTCTTGCTGTGAGGCGACAGCGCTAACCACTACACCACCGTGCCGCCCACCGGTACACAACGATACATTCATCTCATTTATCTGTAAACTTGGAGAACGTACAGGACACCAAGACATCCACATCAGAGCTTCCGACACAGAGAGCTGAAAAAACGATTTGACATGAGAGAGGAGAGAGAGAGAGAGAGAGAGAGAGAGAGAGAGATTGATGAAATGTTTAAATCATTTATTCAGTGTCCATAAACTGGATGGAAAAATGTTTCAAAAATGCAAAGATTATTATTATTAATTAAATGTATGCTTGTGTTTTGAACACTGTGCCGTTCCCTCCACAGAAAAGGAGCTTGAAATCTCCAAAATCACAAAACATCACCCTCATCTGCAGCACGCTGTGAGATCACTGGGTTCTTCAGTGGGTTCTCTGTATAGTTCAGGGTTCAGTTGAGGTGACAGTAGAACCCGGTTCTAGGGCTTACAGGTTCTCCCTGTGACCTTTTCACCCTCAGAGTGTAAACACACTGAAATGGCCCTTTACACAAGTTTCTCTTGAAATGATTCACTCTTTCATCTTCAGTCAACTTTATCTGCATCAGGGTGGACACGCCCACGCCCACGCTGCAGCAGGTGGTGATTAAGTGCCTGGGGTCTGATCTGAGGTCAGTGTGTCGTGTCGTGATGAAGTGCCAGTGCTGATGTATTATTGTAGGTTATCACAGACACGGTTCTGCTCCGGGCAGGAAGACAGAGATGACCACAAACAGGATGCACTGGAATGTACTTCCTGTTGGCCAGGGCAGATTCCCTGTACCATCCAAACACACACACACACTTTTTACACCACAAATCTCTCAGCTGCAGGCAAACCACTCAGGAACAAAAAAAAAAAAAACACTTTAGAGAATCCAGAACCCAGATGACATCAGTGTGGAACATCTTCCTGAAATCAGCTGGTTCTCCTGACGCCCCTGAGGAACCAGGCTGAAGACCTTATCACCTTAAATGCTGAAAACTAACTTTTTAAAGTTAAATAAAATCCAAGTTATTTTTTGTCATTTTGATAATTTAAGTTTTGAGTGACTTCCCTCAGGAACCGAACCTCCTCAACTAGTCAGTGTGTGAGACAGAACCCAGAGCACGACTCAATCAAGACAATTATCATTGTGTGTCCTTCTGGATTTCCTGATTAGATTTTTTTTGTATTAAAACCCAAAGCTGAACCCTTTTAGGATGATTGGATCTTAGAGACGTTCCTCTGCCTGCATCTCCATCATCAGTGAAAGCACCATTAATATCAGACAGGAGAACCTTCACTCCGATGCTCCTTCCTTCTGAATCACCGCAGTCCTGCGTGCACCGATTCTGACCTCTGACATCACACTCGATACCACACTTTAACAGGAAGGTTCCTTTAGGGTTCTGTGTACAGCAAGCAGTTCTACACAAGTTCCACTTAAAATCCTCCCTAAACGAATAATCTTCAGTTACAGGGTTCTATAAGGTTTCTCCCAAAGAAGAAAAGAACATTTAAGTTCCTCAAGGGTTCTTCAGATAAGTAGGGACATTTATATGAAAAACCTTTGTTACAGGGTTCTACACAGAACCTTTAAGTTTTTCCCCCAGACTGGCACCCAAAGAACCAGTGGACTAGATTTAACCTTTTTCCAAGAAGATCTGCAGCTGAGTACAGTCCAGCTACACACTTAGCTGAAAGGTTTAGTCATGGGTTCTTTGGACAACCATCAGGGTTCCAAGCAGAACCTTTTAATTATCTAACAAACCCTTAAAGAAGGCTTGAAGAACCCTATTTTTGAAGACAAGTTCTAGATATTATGAAGGGATCTGATTGAAACACTTTGTAACAGGGGAAACTTATATGGCTCTACTGGTACTTTTTAAATGATATGTAAAAGTCTTCTCAAAGGGTCTAATTGGAACCGTGTCTGAAAGGAAAGCCCTATTTCACGGTCCTCCACAGAACCTGTAAGGGTGTAACCAAGTCGGTACATTTGGATTAGTTTCATACAGTAAAGGAAAATGATTTGCGTTAGAACCTGAGATTCTTCCATTTCACTCACAGACGTTCTTTCGGTTACGTGTCGAAATCCTACAACTAAAGGACTCCGTTTCAGAGAAGCTTCCTAAGAGAAAGGTCCCTTCTGAATGCAGAGGCTCGAACACTCTGATGATTCCTCACAGACCCCTTTTGTGTCGGAGTTTAAGTCACTTCATGATGAGACACGTGGACACCAAGACGGTGAAGTTTCTGTTTTCAGGAGGCTCTGGGCTCCAGCACACATTTCTCAGGAGTTCTCTCAGCACTTCATGTTTCCAGTTTTGAGTTGCAGCTCATGACAACAATCACGACAACAGCAGAAAGCTGAAGAGAGAGACGAAGCTCGTCAGGGTTTTTAACGTCGCTGCACATGAAATCTCAACATTTCACACTCCGACTGAAACCTGACAGACGCAGATGTTTCAGCTCTGACGTGCGCTGAGTGAACGCCGCTTTTAAATCCTCCAGATGGAGGTGAAGCGCACAGGGGAGGCAGGCAGGTGAGGGAGCGCGCAGGTGAGGCAGGCAGGTGAGGGAGCGCGCAGGTGAGGCAGGCAGGTGAGGGAGCGCACAGGTGAGGCAGGCAGGTGAGGGAGCGCACAGGTGAGGCAGGCAGGTGAGGGAGCGCGCAGGTGAGGGAGGCAGGTGAGGGAGCGCGCGCAGGTGAGGCAGGCAGGTGAGGGAGCGCGCAGGTGAGGCAGGCAGGTGAGGGAGCGCGCAGGTGAGGCAGGCAGGTGAGGGAGCGCACAGGTGAGGCAGGCAGGTGAGGGAGCGCACAGGTGAGGCAGGCAGGTGAGGGAGCGCGCAGGTGAGGCAGGCAGGTGAGGGAGCGCGCAGGTGAGGCAGGCAGGTGAGGGAGCGCGCAGGTGAGGGAGGCAGGTGAGGGAGCGCGCGCAGGTGAGGGAGCGCGAAAGGGCACTCGTTACTTTAAGAGCAGATCAGACTGAAACCTTTACTGATTAAAACAAAAAATTAAAGGTACAGTTATGGCTCCCTCTTGTGGCACAAACTGGTACTGCATATGCACTTTTATTTTAAATTACACTGGACACAAACACTGAGATAAACACAACCTTCCAGTTTAATAGAACTCTCTAACGTTCACAGACTCAGGCTAAAGGAGCAGGAGATCACATCCTGACACCTGAGTAACGCCTCCTTCTGAACACCTAGAGGTGTTTGCAGATCAGAAACCTGAAAGTTCAGCACGTCGATGTCCGAGGCTCTGAATTTGGCCCGCACTTGAACTTTTTCGTACATCCTGAAGTGAACCTGTTTGTCTGTCATGGCTATGAGAGTCCTGAGGAAACGTTCTCGCAGTTCTGAGCGTAATCTCTGCTCTTGCTCGATGGTCTTGAGGTCAGCGCTGCTTGCTGTGGACGCCGGGATGGATGAGGGACACAGGGCAATGTACCGGGGTGAGGTGGGGTCAAACCCACGACCGTCGGGGTCCGGACCTCTGGGCAAGCGCAACACACTCACCAGGTTCTTCATCTCGATTCTCTCAGGTTTCATCTGTAATCAGAGATAATAACAGAGTACTTTAGCAGGACACACACCTCGGGTTTATAGAGGAAACAACAACAAACTAAACACTTCGAGAAATCGCAGTGAGAAAACAGCAATGACTTTTCAGTAAAAACAAACTGATCAGAAATTATCTCACAGAGAGAGAGAGACACACACAGTGTGTGTGAGAGTGTCAGAGAGAGAGACACAGAGTGTGTGTGTGTGTGTGAGAGAGAGAGAGAGAGAGAGAGAGAGAGAGAGAGTCAGAGAGAGAGACAGAGTGAGAGAGAGAGAGACAGAGTGTGAGAGAGTGTGAGTGTGAGAGAGAGAGTGAGTGAGAGAGAAAGAGAGTGTGAGTGAGAGTGTGTGAGAGAGAGTGAGAGAGTGTGAGAGAGAGAGACAGAGTGAGTGAGAGAGAGACAGACAGTGTGAGAGAGAGAGAGACAGACAGTGTGAGAGAGAGAGACAGAGTGTGAGAGAGTGTGAGTGTGAGAGAGAGAGTGAGTGAGAGAGAAAGAGAGTGTGAGTGAGAGTGTGTGTGAGAGAGAGTGAGAGAGTGTGAGAGAGAGAGACAGAGTGAGTGAGAGAGAGACAGACAGTGTGTGAGAGAGAGAGAGACAGACAGTGTGAGAGAGAGAGACAGAGTGAGAGAGTGTGAGTGAGAGAGAGGGAGAGACAGAGAGAGAGACAGAGTGTGTGAGAGAGAGAGTGTGAGTGAGTGAGTGAGTGAGTGAGAGAGAGAGACAGAGTGTGAGTGAGAGAGAGAGGGAGAGAGAGAGAGAGAGACAGACAGAGTGTGAGTGAGAGAGAGAGTGTGTGTGTGTGTGTGTGAGAGAGAGAGACAGAGTGAGAGAGAGACAGAGTGAGTGAGTGAGAGAGACAGAGTGTGAGTGAGAGAGTGTGAGTGAGTGAGAGAGAGACAGACAGTGTGAGAGAGAGTGTGTGCGAGAGAGAGACAGTGTGAGTGAGAGAGAGTGAGTGAGAGAGAGAGAGACAGACAGAGTGTGAGAGTGTGTGTGAGAGAGAGAGAGAGGGAGAGACAGAGAGAGACAGACAGTGTGTGAGTGAGAGAGAGTGTGTGTGTGAGAGAGAGACAGAGTGAGAGTGTGAGAGAGTGTGTGAGTGAGAGAGAGAGAGGGAGGGAGTGAGAGAGAGACAGACAGAGTGAGAGAGAGAGAGAAACTCGGTGTAAATCTGTATTTGTTCTTCTTTCGGTTTGATGGCGGTTGGCAACTCGCTTCAATGGTGCATTACCGCCACCAGCTGGACTGGGGTGATACTGGAGTTTAAAAACAAAAAAAACACCACAATTCTTTGAATTCGACCTGTTCCTTAAGAAGCTAAATACATATTTGAAGCAGATTTCACCTGTACTTCTTTGCAGAATGTCCTCCAAGTTTAACACTAATTGTTTCCCTTTCAACTGTAAAATTAATCTTTGTCTTTCTTCCTGGTATTTAGGACATTGCAAAATAACCTGCTCTGTAGACTCCGGGCTGCCGCAGAAATCACAGTTTCCATCTGCATGCTTTTTTATCATCACCAAGGAACTGTTTAATCATGTGTCCAAACCTCATTCTGGAAAAAGCATCCTCCTCTTCCTTACTTCTGTTGGTGTTTCTGCTCTTTCCCACTTTGTTCTGGATATAATAAAACTGTCTCCCAGTCTGGCCATTGTCTCATAATGTTTGCCATTTTCCCTTAACTATGTTTTTAACCATACTTTTAATTTCTGCCTTGCTGTAAGCAACTTCAATATCTATGCTGGGATTTCCAGCTGCTTGTTTAGCGCATTTATCTGCCATCTCATTCCCTCCAACTCCTATATGAGCTGGAACCCATACAAGAGTTATCTTAACTCCTGTCTTTAACAGATCATTTGCAACTTGTAATATTTCATACACAATGTCCTGCCTTGATTTTGACTGGGACGTTCTCATGCTAATCAAAGCTGAGCTGGAGTCTGAAGCAATTACTGCCTTCCTTGGCCTGTTAACTTCCACCCATAGCAGGGCTCGCCACACAGCAACCAACTCCGCTGTATAAACCGCTGGATCATCATTGATTCTTTTTCCTACTTTGACTTTTAACTTTGGGATAACAAAAGCAACCCCAACTCTTTTACCAGCCATTTTAGAGGCATCTGTGTATAGAGTTATATCCTCTCTATACGTCTCCATAAGATAGCTCTGAACCCTTAATTTGTCCATGTTACTCTCTTGCATCTCCTCTAATAACCCCAGGTCAATGGATACCTCTTTAAAGACCCATGGTGGAACAGCTGGGATAGGCACAGTAGGACTGATCTTTAATTCAGTAAACTCCATCTCATTAACTTTATCATTAATCACCCAACCAAAACTTCTCACTTGGGCATTTCCACGCTCTTGACATTGCCTCAGGACTGGTTGACTCATATGATTTTCATTATGACCCTTTACATTTGCCCAATACACAATGGCTAACTGTTCTCTTCTAAGACGAAGAGGCATTTCTCCCATCTCCACCTGGATAGCTGACACTGGAGTAGTTTTAACAGCACCACAGCATAACCTTAATGCTTGATTTTGGATCACATCCAACTTATTCCGCAGTGTTTTGGCTGCAGACCCATATATTACACTTCCATAGTCAAGCACAGGCCTAATCAAACCTGTATAAATTGTTCTTAAAGCATGTCTGCTTGCTCCCCACTCCACTCCGCATAGACATCTCATTACATTTATTACTTTCTTGCATTTATCAATCATTTTTTGTATATGCACTGCCCACGTTAATCTTTGGTCAAACCATAAGCCCAGGTATTTAAAGGAGTCGACCCTTTCCAATTCATTAGCAGAGAGATTCACTTTTATATCCTTAACCATTTTCTTTCTTGAGAAAACCATTATTTTAGTTTTGTCAATAGAGATCCTAAAACCCCATCTATTGGACCATTTATTCACTACGTCAACTGCTTGCTGTATCTTACTCACCACAAATTCAACATTTCTCCCTCTTTTCCATAAAGCACCATCATCTGCAAACAATGCTACATCCACAAAATTCTCCACTTCCTTAAACATGTCATTTATCATAATGGAGAACAGTAAAGGACGGATAATGCTCCCTTGTAGGACACCATTTTCTACCCGATACCGCTCACTTGTCACTCCGTTAATCCTCACCTTTATTGTTCTACCTGATAAGAATTCCTTAACCCATGTGAAAACTCGTCCCTTGACTCCCATATGATTTAACTTAATCAAAAGGCCCTCCTTCCACATCATGTCATACGCCTTCTCAATATCAAAAAACACAGCCACAACTGATTCCTTATTCACATGGGCTCTTCTTATGGTGTCCTCTAAATATACTAAAGGGTCCATGGTGCCTCTGCCTCTTCTAAAACCACTCGGATCATTTTATATCAGTCCTTTAGCCTCAACTGTATATATCAGCCTGTTATTTATTATTCTTTCCATTGTTTTCCCCATCTGAGATGTTCGTGCTGTTGGTCTGTAGTTGCTAGGGATCTCTGGGTCTTTCCCAGGCTTTCTAATAGAGATAATTATAGATTCTTTCCATACTTTTGGTATTATTCCCTCTGTCCAGACCCCATTGTAAAGACCCAATAGAACTTCCTTTCCTTTATCAGTTAGGTTCTCTAACATAGAATAACAGATCCCATCCTCCCCTGGAGGAGACTCACCTCACTTTCTTACTGCATTATTAAGTTGAGTTATTGTGAGTAATTATTCAACTCCTCGCCCATCACCTCTGTATTTGTTACTCACCGGATCTGTACTTAAACACCCTCCCGCTTTTAAACCGGAAACGGATATGACGTCTCCTCCTTCCTCTTCTTTAAGGTTTATGGGTTTGTAACAGCAGATTGGCTCATTATCGCCACCTGCTGGTGAAAAGTGGGAGTCTGCATGCTTCCTAAAAACGTCCGTCCATCCATTATCTCATCTCATTATCTCATCTCATTATCTGTAGCCGCTTTATCCTGTTCTACAGGGTCGCAGGCGAGCTGGATCCTATCCCAGCTGACTACGGGTGAAAGGCGGGGTTCACCCTGGACAAGTCGCCAGGTCATCACAGGGCTGACACATAGACACAGACAACCATTCACACTCACATTCACACCTACGCTCAATTTAGAGTCACCAGTTAACCTAACCTGCATGTCTTTGGACTGTGGGGGAAACCGGAGCACCCGGAGGAAACCCACGCGGACACGGGGAGAACATGCAAACTCCACACAGAAAGGCCCTCGCTGGCCACGGGGCTCGAACCCGGACCTTCTTGCTGTGAGGCGACAGCGCTAACCACTACACCACCGTGCCGCCCCAGCAGGAAAGATATTGCACTTTATATTGCACATTGTCCGGTATTGCTTATTGTTACTACTACTAATAATAATAATAATAATTACAGGTATCCATCAATCAATCAAATTTGATTTGTATTGCACTTTTAATGCAGGTTATTGCAGTTCAAAGTGCTTTACCGATGACTGAGGGTGTAAGCCCATAATGAGACAGAGCGAGTGTATGAGTGAAATAAAAACTAGATTAAAACACTCAATAAAATAGATTACAAGACAAAATGTAAAAATAAAATAAAATTTTACCACATAAATATAATGAAATAAGTAAAATAAAATATGTCATGTCTATAAAGCACACTTAATCAAAACCCAGGCTGAAAAGGGAGGTTTTAATTTTGCATGTAAAGATTTGAACACTTCCAGCTGCTCTCAGGTCCTCAGTGTTCCAGCGGCTCGGGGAATAACAGATAAAAGCTGCCTGACCAAATGTTTCAGTCCCGCACTATGGAACAACTCGGAGACTCTTCTGAGAGGACTCAAGGGCCCTTACTGGTTCATACACTGTAAGCATGTGGACCAGTGCTGGGGAGATCAGGGAGACTCGGGACGAGTTCTCAGCTTGTGTAGATTGTGTGAAATTCTTTTCAGGTCGCGTCACATTTCTATTACATTAGAGAGTATTTACTTTACCCTCTTACCATAACATTAGTTTCTCAGCTTGTCACATAGACTGGCCTTCAGAATTCACTTTTACTCTCATTATTTTTTTTACAGGGAGACACTGAGGGGAGACATGGGACAAAAATAAAATACTGAGGCCTATATGTTTGATTTTTATTTATTACCAAACACTGTCCCGTATGAACTGTATGAACACACAATGCTGGTACAGCGATAGAAAAATGTCCGTTTACCCAAAACCGGACTCAACAAAACAGTTCCATTCTCAAGAAGGAATGAAATATGATTAATCCTCATGCAGGGACACGCCCACGTTTAAACAAACATTTTTAAACAATTTTATATTTATAAACCTCAAGAAAAAACCTGTAACTTATTGAACTGTCCCAACTCTCCCCATCTCAGCATTTTGAAAAAAAAAAATCCTTAAATGTTTTTCCCCAGAATTTAAGTTGAATAAATAATCCTGTATCTGGTAACTCGAGGCTCCAGGACTTTAATTCCTAACAAATCCCCAATTCTCCAGCGTCCATTACACCATAGACTGGAGGTGAAGGAGAAAATACTTTTAAGTTTTGGTTGATAAAATATTGAACTGCACAAACCTTACTGCAGTCCTGATTTCTTTTTAATTCACACCACAGAGGTGCTGATTTCCATAATGTTTTTGTGGTCTGCTTATTCGAAGAATATAATATAATTTCAACTTCATTTCACATTATTTATCAGAATATCACATAGCACATGAAAAAAAAATTAATATTAAATTTATTAAATCACCATCATCTGTTATTTGGAGATTTTCTTTTTTATTTTATTTTATAGTTTGTAATTTCTGGGAAAATGGTTAAAATATTTTGACAACTTATCCTGAACTACTCTTGTGTTTGCCCAGTTAAATGCTCTCTAGAGTGTATATGCCCCCCCGGGGTGTGTCTTTTTTGACAGTTGAAGCTTATTAGCAGTAAATATGGTTCATGTTTTCGGTGTCTTTTTGGCTGTGTGTCTTCTACACACTGTCCCTAAGAACTGAGAATAAATGGTTGTTCATCCATGTGCAAGTGGGCGGAGTTTGTGTGAGTCCACAGACAAGTGACTTTTTCAGCGGTCATGTGACTGGCTCAGAGGATCACTGCTCCTTCAGGCTGATAGAGAATTCCATCTTCACACCCCACTGTCACTCAACCTCGTCTCAAACACGTAGACAGTAACTCCAACAAACACGGTGTCTCATCATCAAGGATAAAAGCCATTCTGGTTAAAGAGGACAGGTGGGGTGAAGGTGGAGGTGAAGGCAGAGATGAAAGTGGAGTGAAGGTGAAGGCAGGGTTAAGGCGGAGGTGAAGGTGTGGGTGAAGGTGTGGATGAAGGTGGGGTGAAAGTGGAGATGAAGGCATGGGTGAAGGCAGGGTGAAGGCGGAGGTGAAGGTGTGGGTGAAGGCATGGAAGGTGCGGAGGTGAAGGTGTGGGTGAAAGCGTCCGCAAAGGTGTGGATGGGGTGGAGGTGAAGGTGGGGTGAAGTTGTGGATGAAGGCGGGGGTGAAGGTGGAGATGAAGGTGGGGGTGAAGTTGTGGATGAAGGCGGGGGTGAAGGAGGAGGTAAAAGTGGGGTGAAGTTGTGGATGAAGGCGGGGTGAAGGAGGAGGTGAAGGCAGAGATGAAGGTGGGGTGAAGGTGTAGGTGAAGGTGTGGGTGAAGGTGGGGTGAAAGTGGGGTGAAGGTGTGGATGAAGGCAGGGTGAAGGTGCAGGTGAAGGTGTGGGTGAAGCTGGGGTGAAGGTGTGGGTGAAGCTGGGGTGAAGGCGTGAGTGAAGGCAGGTTGAAGGCAGAGGTGAAGGCGTGGGTGAAGGTGGAGGTGAAAGCAGGGCTGAAGGCGTAGATGAAGGTGGGGTGAAGGTGGAGGTGAAGGCATGGGTGAAGGTGGAGGTGAAGAAGAAGGCAGAGGTGAAGATGGAGGTGAAGGCAGAGATGTAGGTGGGGTGAAGGCATAGATGAAAGCAGGGTGAAGGTGGAGGTGAAGGTGGAGATGTAGGTGGGGTGAAGGCATAGATGAAAGCAGGGTGAAGGCAGAGATGAAGGTGGAGGTGAAGGCAGAGATGTAGGTGGAGATGAAGGTGGAGATGAAGGTGTGGGTGAAGGTGAAGATGAAGGCGGAGGTGAAGGTGGAGATGAAGGCGTGGTGAAGGCGGAGATGAACGTGGAGATGAAGGTGGAGATGAAGGTGGAGATGATGGCATGATGAAGGCGGAGATGAAGGCGGAGGTGAAGGTGGAGATGAAGGTGGAGGTGAAGGTAGGGGTGAAAGTGGAGGTGAGAAATCCTCCTCAGCTGAAAAACACTTTCATTAAATAGCATCATTTTGACTTCCTGCGCCTGAAAGCATTTCATGGAGACGTTAAAGCTCAGAGGCAACGGTTTTAATTTTATGCACATTTGAAACTTTATATGTTAAAAAACCCTCTGTAATTTTCTTCTGGTCCCAAGAAGTATTGTTAATAAATAATAATTAAAATAAGTTAGCACGGATCACGGCGAATTTCTGTTCGGCGATTTTCGTGACCACTCGCCGCGTGACGTCCTTTAAGCCAAACAAACCGCTTGAGTTGAGGCCACTTCCGTTTATTTGCATTGCCGTTCAGCTTGAGTGCAGACGTGCGTTCAGGAATTTCCAAAGAAAAACCCCCCATGCCTTATTGCTGTGCAGTGAACTGTAACAACGGGACCGGTTCAGGAAGAAGCTTTTACCTTTTTCCGAGAGAGGAGAAGAGGCGGAGAGAATGGATTGGCTTTTTCTGAAAAAGGAGAAGAGGCGGAGCAAGTGGGTTGGCTTTTTCCGGAAGAGGAGACGAGGCGGAGAGAGTGGATTGTGTGCATGAAACAAAATCAAGCAGTCAAAGAAGAAACGGAGCAGCAACGCTCAAGCAAAAAGGAGAAGATTGGAGGGAAACATTTTTACTTTTGCTTGCAATTGACAAGTCAAGAATCCTGAGGGATCCTGTACAATCACTGTGGAAATGAGACAGAGGGATATTTCCTCGCTTAAGGCCTCTGCATGCTCTTGCGACAAGGCTTTCGCAGACAGCTTTTCGCAGACAGTTGTAATTTATCGTTGAGCGGGGAGTAATAGGCGTGCGCGATGTTATTCACTGGCACAACGCAAGGGGGCGCGAAGTCGCTAGGAGTAGTTGGTGGGTGTGGTTAGTGGAGTGTTTATCCTCCGGTTACTTATAATGACTAGAACTTTTTTTTTTATAATGACTAGAACTGGAGTCGTATAGATGTACGTACTTCCTCGATCAACCGCTCTTCGTGCTGCTCCATCTTCGCTTGTGTTTTTAAAAATGCCGGTCGTGAAAACAAACCAAACCGGGAAAGTAGGGAAGCGGAAGTGCGTGTACAGCGGATGTAGAGTGGACCATTCAGAGCCCTCTTGTCTGCGGCGCTGTCTGCGAGGCTTCTGCGGTGGTCACAATTTTTGGGAGGTGTGCGCAGAGCATCTGCGAAGGTGGGGGGGGCTATGCAGACACTGTCTGCGACGCTATCTGCGAGGACTGGGTTGTCAGCATAAATTGGCCTTTAGACTCGGCTATAAATAGTATAATGCCGCGGATGGCAGGCTAATGTGGCCTACCGGCGCGCTGTCCAGTAATCATTCCCTATATCCACTAGGGAGGCGGTTTAATTATTCTTCAAAAGGTCTCTTATTTAGTATTACGATGAAAGTAAGAATTTATAACTACCAGGATAAATCGTTTGGGCGCGAGTCTTGTTGAGGTCCGGGGTCACTGCGATCAGAGTCGGCTGAGTTGCTGTCCGATTCCGAGGCCGCACGGTCAAACCAGTGAGCCACATTCACCGATTGCTTCGCAACGGCCATAGGGTCATACAGATATGGTTTCACCTCTTGATATTCAATTTGGAGAGTTCCTACTTCAAAATCGCTCTCGCTTTCAGACATTTTACACAACCTCTCACGACCAAAGTCCGTATGCGTGTGCTCGGTTCGCAGGTAAACGCAGAGCTGCTCCCGGTCTGTTTGCCTTAAATGACGTCACGGCGACGCCCCCTGGCGGTGAAAGTGCGCATAAGTGAGATGTAAACAAACCTTCGGAAATTGGGCAAAACAGTATATTTTAACCGTTTTATTCAATTTTAGGGTGCAAATTAGACACCAGGAAGATTGAATTTGCTTTTTGGGTTGTTCTTCTAGACAATAAATTTGATATTCTACGTTTCACCTCTGACCCTTGCCTATGACCTTTAAACCCTCATTTAACTCCACATTCAGTTTTAATCCTCTGTGGGTTCAGCAGAGCGACACTTCATGGTCACGACGACCAAAAATAATGTTCATGTAAATGTGTGAGTGTCTTAAATGAGATTTTAAAGCCATCATCCAGCAGGTGGTGAGCTGTGGTGTGTTTTTATGTCCTCTGTGTGTGTGTGTGTGTGTGTGTGTGTGTGTGTGTGTGTGTGTGATTGCAGTGTCTTAGTGCTGTAGGTTCCTCAGTAACGGTGAAGGCTGTGTGTGTCACTGTGACCTCGTAATTTAGTCTGAGGACACACCTGAGCTCGATCTCCAACAGAAACACCAGCACCATCTGCCCCTCAGGTAATCCAATCAATACATGATATATCTTCTCTCTTTTATGTTCAGTGTTGAACTAATACCTCTGGCCTTGCTCTACAGCCAACTCCAGAATTATCGGCACCCTTTATGAGAGCGTACACAAGTTACTGCATGAAACATAAATTATACAATGATTCATGTTTTCCACTTTTACAAAATTGAAACATCAGTATCAATCTCTTCTAGCTTTTTTTGAATAATAATATTTTCTCTCAAAAATGTGTGTGGAAAATTATTGCCACTCTGCTGTGAAACAGGACCTGGTTGCCTCTGCCAGGAGGTTATAACTCAGCTATAGATAACAGGGTAATGACTCCAAATATACAGCAAAATCAACACAGAAATGGTTGCAGGACACAAAATAATGTGTTTTGCATCTTCATGATGATGCCAGTCTCTGGTTTTATAACGTGAACTGAAGAGGAGCTCCAACCTGAGAATATAATAAAGAAGATTTAAATGTGCATGGACAAGTGGACCGAGATACTCGCCATCCTTATCAGAATTCACAAGAAAAGACTCTGGGTTATTATTGTTTCCAGACAATGGGGTATCAATAATTTTGCAGAAAAGTATTGTGTTCTTTAAAAAAACCTTTTTATTGTCTTAAACTGAAGCCGCACAGCGTCCCCATGTGTTTAAACTCAAAACATCACTCACTGTGCGTGTTATTCATTTCAGATATTTATTTTTACTAATTTTTCATGGGGTGCCAATAATTCTGACTAAATATATTTTCATTGGATACAAAGGAACACTATGAATGTACTGTGCTCACATACACATCTGCTTCAGGCAGCCATTTAATATCCATTCGATCCTGTAACATGATTTAAATCTTCTCCAGCTTTCCTCCACTTCCTGTAATGAATCACACACCAGCCTGAAGCCCGAGTCTGACTGAAGCCTGGTTGTCAAGGTGATGAGCAACAGCGTGGAGAAGATGTGAGAAAAAAAAGAAACAAGAAAGCGAGTCAGTTCTTGGTCACCTCGACCCTCTCGGGTTGAGATTTGGATATGAGAAGGAAAGTGGATTTGAAGCAGGTGAAATGTGCAGCGTAATGAAGCTCAAAGTGCAAAGCAAAAAAAAAAAAGGTAGAAATGAAAGCTGTGACCATGAAGCAGCTCACGTGGACTCTGAAGTGATAGCAGTGGCCAAGGCTGAGTGAGTGAGTGTGTATGTGCAATATCTGTGCAATGATAGTGTGGTGTGTGTTCTGAGAAAAAGAACAAACATAAAATCTGATGTTCGTCTCTGTGCATGGATGAGTATTGGACCGATAGCTGTAGAACACGGTGGATCAGAAAAAAAGAACAAATCCAATCCCACATAAGAATTATTTTTAAAAATACCATTCTAAAGCATAATAGTTTTTAAAGAAAAATTAGCAGATGGGAATCAACTGATACTCAAGGTTTCGGTTTTGGAAAAGAAACCATGGAATCATGACACTTCCACTCTGCAGGTTATTATTATTATTATTATTATTATTATTATTAATAAACCTTTATTTTACCAGGGATAAAAAAAATCACATTGAGATTAAAATCTCTTTTACAAGTGAGCCCTGGCCAAGAAGGCAGCACACAAAAACAGAATTAAGAACAGAATAACAATCATCACACACACTCACAGAACAAAACAATAAAAAAAAACATTAAGAACAGACAAACAAAGCAGACAGAAAATTTAAAAACAAGAACAGAGTGACTGACACACTCGGTTAAGACAAGCTTTGAAATCAACAAGTGAAATAAAAACCTCAAGTTTTAGTCGTCTCTGTAGCTCGTTCCATGCTGAGCACTACAAGCAAAGGCAGTCTTACCAAACTCAGATTTTGCCTGCACAGCATCATACAAGCTACGTATAGCTACTTGACCGTAGATTGTACTGAGATGTACTAGGCGTTAAAAGAACAGATATATAAGAAGGAAGTTGGCCAATTATCACTTTGTACACAAAAATTAACCAATGTTTATGTCTTCTCATAAAGAGTGACGACCAAACAACCATTTCATACAAGGCACAGTGATGGGTGGAGTTACTTGCTTGAGTGATAAATCTTAACACAGAATGATACACAGAGTCTAAGGACTGTGCATCATAGCCAGACAGCTATTTGTTCATAACAAGTCAATTAAAAATCATGCAGCTGTGATAAACTGAATCAGGGTGGAGCCAGCATTTTAAAATAAAATCAGGGTGGAACCAGACATTTAAAATTAAATCAGGGGTGTAATCAGGCCTTTAAAACTGAATCTGGGTGGAGCCATGTCTTTAAAATTAAATCGGGGTGGAGCCAGGCCTTTAAAACTGAATTAGCTTGGAGCTAGGCCTTTAAAATTAAAACAGGGGTTTAAAAATTAAATCAGGGGTGTAATCAGGCCTTTAAAACTGAATCAGGGTGGAGCCAGTCCGTTAAAATTAAATCAGGGTGGAGCCAAACATTTAAAACTGAATCAGGGTGGAGCCAGGCCTTTAAAATTAAAACAGGGGCGGAGCCAGACATTTAAAACTGAATTGGGGTGGAGCCAGCACTTTAATATTAAATTGGGGTAGAGCCAGACATTTAAAATTAAATCAGGGGTGTAATCAGGCCTTTAAAACTGAATCTGGGTGGAGCCAGGTCTTTCGAAGTGAATTGGGGTGGAGTCAGGCCTTTCAAAGTGAATCAGGGTGGAGCCAGGCATTTAAAACTGAATTAGGGTGGCGCTAGGCCTTTAAAACTGAGTCAGGGGTGGAGCCAGGTCTTTAAAATTAAATCGGGGTGGAGACAGGCCTCTAAAACTAAATTGGGGTGGAGCCAGGCCTTTAAAATTAAATCAGGGGTGGAGCCAGGCCTCTAAAACTAAATTGGGGTGGAGCCAGGCCTTTACAATTAAATCAGGGGTGGAGCCAGGCCTCTAAAACTGAATCAGGGTGGAGCCAGACATTTAAAACTGAATCAGGGTGGAGCCAGATCTTTAAAATTAAATCAGGGGTGGAGCCAGGCATTTAAAACTGAATTAGGGTGGCGCTAGGCCTTTAAAACTGAGTCAGGGGTGCAGCCATGCCTTTAAAATTAAATCGGGGTGGAGCCAGGCCTCTAAAACTAAATTGGGGTGGAGCCAGGCCTTTAAAATTAAATCAGGGCTGGAGCCAGGCCTTTAAAATTAAATCGGGGTGGAGCCAGGCCTCTAAAACTAAATTGGGGTGGAGCCAGGCCTTTAAAATTAAATCAGGGGTGGAGCCAGGCCTCTAAAACTAAATTGGGGTGGAGCCAGGCCTTTAAAATTAAATCAGGGGTGGAGCCAGACATTTAAAACTGAATCAGGGTGGAGCTTGTTTAGCAGTAGACTGCTACACCCACGGTGTAAGAAGGAGAGATACCGCAGGGCATTCATACCTGCTGCTGCCAGACTGTAGAACAACCGCAACTTGTAACGCAGCACCAATAACCTGTTTGTCGTTATATTTGCACTACTTCACCACTACTACCTCTGCCATCTCTCATCGATGCAATTATTATGTGCAGTAATATAGGCCTTAAACTATTTTTATGCAATACTTATATATATATATAATTTATGTATATGTGTGTATATATACAGAGTCTACCTGTAATGTGCAATTTTTCTGAGCCTTTTAATAAGGCAATTTTTCTATACTTTTTCACGGTAGATAATACAAATAGCCCTCTGTATTTAATCCTTCGTTTGTCTAATTTTTATTTCAGTTTTTATTTATCTATTTGACATTTTCTTGCTACTGTAACACATGAATTTCCCTGATGTGGGATGAATAAAGTGAATCTAATCTAATCTAATCTAATCTAATCTAATCTAATCTAATCTAATCTAATCTAATCTAATCTAATCTAATCTAATCTAATCTAATCTAATCTAATCTAATCTAATCTAATCTAATCTAATCTAATCTAATCTAATCTAATCTGAAACTGAATCAGGGGTGTAGCCAGGCCTTTAAAAGTAAATCGGGGTGGAGCCAGGCCTTTAAAAACTGAATCAGGGGTGGAGCCAGTTGTTTAAAACTAAATTGGGGTGGAGCCAGGCATTTTAAACCAAAGCCCTGATTCCAAACAGTTGGGATGTTGTGTGAAATGTAAATAAAAACAGAATGAAATATTTTGCAAATCCTTTCTGATCTATAATCGATTGAATACAAAACAAAGACAAGATATTTAATGTTCAAACTGATAAACTTTGTTGTTTTTTGTAAATATACATTTATTCTAAATTTAATGCCTGCAACACGTTGCAAAAAAGTTGGGACAGCAACAAAAGACTGGGAAAATTGTGGAATGCTAAAAACAAAAAAGCACTCCACAGGTAAACAGGTTAATTAGTAACAGGTGATATGATCATGGCTGGATATGAAAGGGGCATCCTGCAGAGGCTCAGTCCTTCACAGGCAGGGATGGGGTGAGGTTCACTACTTTGTAAAAAAATGTGTGGGAAAATAGTCCAACACTTTAAGCACAACGTCTTTAAATGTACGGTTTCAAGGAATTTAGGGATTTCAGCCTCGACAATCCATAATATCATCAAAAGATTCAGAGAATCCAGAGAAACCTCTGCACGGAAGGGACAAGACCGAAAACCAACAGTGAATGCTCATGACCTTCGACCCCTCAGGCAGCACTGCATTAAAAACCAAGATGATTGTTTTGGATGACATCATGGTGGCGTGACCGATGCTTGTGGCGGCCTCTGCTGACATAAGCAAAAGTTTTTCAGTGCTAGATGTAGTTTTGTCCCTGCCCTGTAAAGAGGTTGGGTGAAAATGTGTTTATAACCGCGTCGTTGTTTTGAACATTAGAAAGCACTGCGGGAACTACGGACCGATCACGGGTGATTGCTCTAAGACAATGAGGGAGGCTCAGCCTCCTCTAAAAATGACGAACATCATGTAGGATGAATTGCGCTAGGCTTATGTTATAGCCGACCTTATAACATTGCTATTTCAGATCCAGAATCATAGAAATATATGTGCTCAACCCACTACAGTGCGAAATCATTCCGTTATAACTTTCCCCAGTTCGCCTAATGTGTGCGTGAGTTTTTCCCCCTCGTGACAGCGTGATGCAGCCCAGCCTCAGTGCACTTCAATGGCATTTGGGAGCTCTGCGCTTTTCAATATCAAAATGCAAGACGGTTATTGGACAAATACTGCGAAAACGCCCGCCCACGGACTCCCAGCCTCACAGTGGGAGGGACATGGCAGTTTCCGTGAGGAGACTGGTGATTGGTGAAAGCGGCCGGATATTTTCTTTGATTGACAGCTCGTTTCAACTATAGACAGGCAGCAGTGAATCTCAGTTCAGTCCCATGCGGATTCGCAAGTGCTGTGGTGTATTGTAAGAGATCGGCTTACATTTCGATTTCATTCATTACATACGGTTTCTACCAGCTTTTTTAGTTTGTATATATTTTCATTGTAAATAAAGTGTAAATATAGTGTTGTCAAGTTTGCTATCTTAGTTCCAGAAATTTCATTTATTTGAGTGACTGAACTTGAACTTGAGGGGGCTAGTCAGCTAGCAAGAAAGCTGTGCACGGATGCCAAGCATTGCTGATTTAATTTTGGCGAAGCCATTTGCCAGTCTTCCTTTCGAGGAAAAAATTAAAATTAAAGAGCAGGGTAGACCAACGCCTCAAATTGACTTGGTGAAAAAGGTAGGGAATAATACTCGTTCCTTTCAGCTCTCCTGGTACGAGAAAGTGAATTGGCTAACAGCAAGTGACCCACATCAACAACAGTAAATAGGCTACTTTAGTAATATGTCATGGATGGACCAAAAATATAGAATCTATTTAAAATGTTTATGCTGAGTATATTATATTGGAATATATATTTCTCTGGATATGAATTAAACACAGCTACAATTTGGAAAACATTTTTAAACAAAAACACAGCCGAGAACATTTCACACTACAGACCTGGATTAAAAGTGAAGGGTTATCAAAATTGTCAATAAAACATTTCTCAGTCAAAATAAGTAAAATATAGGGAAAGTGTCATTGAATGAAATGTGTGGCCCCCAGCTCTATGTTTGGCTCCCCAAGGTCAGTGCTTGTGCCTATTCCAGAACACTCTGCTGTTACTGCTGAGGTTCCTGACAAAGAGCTGCTTTCAATAATGATCAATTTTTAAACAACATGCCACAATTTTAAAATATAAAATGTTAAAATATACCCCTCCCCCCCAACACCACCATCATGTATATTGGACAGTAGGCTAATGGGCCAAAAGAACCTGTTATTTCACAGTTTGTGACGCTGCCAACAATCAGCCAGATCAGAGGCAAGAGTATGGGCAAAATTGATGTGTTTTTTCTTTTTTCTTTTAAAATCTGGAAATATCGTAACCGACCAGCCTCCCCTGTTTGAAGGACTACCAGCCGCCACTGGGACCGATAGTGCTAAACCCGCTTAGCAAGTTAGGACTGTTACACTGAGGCTGCACAGAGGCTACCCTGGATTCACCTGGAGCCACCACGGTGAGGATGTACCACTGGCGGTGCTGCGACAGATCATGCAAGAGGGGGACATGAGGAGGCGTTAACGCCAGGCTAAGGGCTAATGCCTGTAAACTGGCCGTTCCCTCGGTCCTATTGGCAAATGTTCGCTGATTGGACACTAAAATGGATTACATCAGCCTGTTGAGATCACTACAGTGTGGAATAAAAGACTGTTGTGTCTCTGCTTTCACAGAGACATGGTTGACAGAAACAATATTGGACTCTGGAATTGAGCTAGCGGGGCTAACACTCCACACAGTGGACAGAGAGACGTCAACATCAGGTAAGGTCCGAGGTGGAGGTCTGGTTATTTACACAAACAATCTGTGGTGCCGTGATGCCAGGGTGATTTTCAGATTCTCTTCTCCTGATGTGGAGATTATGGTCGTGAAATGCAGACCTTTTTATTTCCCACGCGAATTGACGGCAATCATTATTACTGCAGTATATGTTCCCCCGAGTGCAGATGTAAAGCAGGCGATGGGAGAACTTTACAACACTCTCAGTCAGCTTCAGAGAGCCCATCCGGATGCATTTTATATCATTGCGGAGGACTTGAACAAGGCTAATCTTAAGTCTGTTCTCCCTCACTTCCACCAGCATGTCACATGTGCAACAAGAGGGAAAAATACACTGGATCATTTATATACAAACACCAAGAATGCACACACCGCAGCCCCCGTGCCTCACACTGGCAGCTCTGACCACCTGACTATCCTGCTGAAGCCTGCATACAGGCCCAGAGTGAGACAAGAGCCACCAGTAGTGAAGGACATCAGGGCGTGGCCACAGGAGGCTATTCCATCTTTACAACATCCAGTGACTGTATAGACCTAGAGGAATATACAGAGACTGTGTTGGGATTTATAAATAAATGCATTGATGATGTGTCTGTTATAAAATCTGTTAAGCTGCAGCCAATCAATAAGCCTAGGCTAACTGAGGAGGTTCGCTCCTTGCTGAGGCTTCGCGATGCCGCCTGTGACAGGATGGTCAACGGCGGAGTAGACAGAAGAGGCCAAAAGTGTTTTCTGCTAAAAACGTTCCTTTATTTTTTTTCTTCTCATTTTCCTTTAAAATTGTGCAAATACATACAGTGCAAATAAGCATCCCAAAATGCAAAACAAAAACTATTCAAAAACAAAATAAAATAGGCATAAGTTTGCCAGGCTATGTCTTTCTAGACCCTGCACAAAACTCTCAACACATTTCAATCAGCCATGCTACCTGCACCACCATCACTGACATAACTGAGACCCTGGGGCCCAATGCAGCCTCAGGCTAGCTGTAGCCTTACCGCGAGTTGGCCTAGTGGTTAGCATGTCCACCTCTCAATCAGGAGATCACAAGTTCTACTCACGGTCGGGTCATACCAAAGACCATCATAAAAATGGCATCTACTGCTGTCTGGTACGGCACGCTGCAATACAGATGTGAGTGGGGAGTCAAACTCTCATGGTTACCAGAGGACCCACCCCCCACTGTAACCCTAGCTGTATAGGCGAGAGGCTGAGGGCTACAGAAACAGAGATTGGCACCGCCTAATGCACCATACGGTGCGGGAAGAACTTTAGACTAGCTGTAGCCTCACCCACTAGGCAACCTCATTGCCAAAAATAATCAAACTAAATAACAACATTATTACAAAATAATAACTCAAAGAAACAAATACATGATATACAAAATCTCAAAACCATTTTCTTCCACCAAAATACTTTATGTACAGATAAAAACACCGTTTAAATAATAAACATTAAAACACCACCATCCACCCACAAAACCCCTCTATTTGACCCGAGTGCTACAGTCCCTCGGTTCCCTGCGTAAACCCAGAAATACCAGAGTTTGAATGGCGGTGATTAAACTGAATACAGAAATGTAATTACAAAGTTTTACTCAATAAATGAGAATGTTTTTCACAGCCCGTGTGTACATTTGCATTTCTTGATATTAGACAGAGTTAACACAGATGAGAGATGGAAATGACAATGAGCATGAAATGATCATTTTGGATGAGACATGACAAACAAACATTTGCTGTCCAAAAATGCCGCTAGGCCTTTCCCCGCTCTCCCTACAGCACAGTGAAATGCATGAAAATGAAGTTATGGCAAACAGTGATTAATGACAAGCAGGACTTATAAAACCAGTTATATTGAACAGTGCAAATGGTATGGACAATTAGTGACAGGTAAAATGCCAGTAAAAGGCTGCCCGCGGGCTGCGTGAGTGTCATGGCTCACTCCGTGATCCTGCCTTCAGGTCAAGCGACGCTAAAGCATACAATACAGAAAGGAGAAATCTGAAAAGAGGACTCAGAGAGGCCAAAAGAGCTTATGGGATGAAACTGTCCAGTCATTTCAGTGACACCAAGGACACAAGGTGCTTATGGCAGGGATTTCAGACAGTGATAGGCATTAAACCTACTGTAGGGGCAATAGACCACTTGCATGTGACATCACAGCCGATCCAGATTGTAAACAGACGCCATCTTGTCAGTCAAATGCCATATTTCCGCCTTCTACTTCTGCTTCTACTTCTACCTTTTCTTCTGGAAAACCCTACTATATACAATTCTACTACAACATCAACTCCACTGAAAATCAATAAAACATAAGACGAGTGGAATCCTGTGTCCGAGTCCTTCCCTTTCAAGTGTGGGAAACCCATGATGCTCACATACGGTACACTTGACAGTAGGCTGCCACGGGACCCTGACAGGCGTGCAAAATGGATTGCTGCTATCAGGTATACCATATATATAGTAAGAGTGATAGACTACTGATACTTGATCTAACTGATAATATAAAATATTCAACCATAATAGTGGATATGGCGGCGCATGATGGGGATGCTGCGGCTACAAGCTCTCCCTACCTGTGCACGGTTTTTATGTTTTTTGTGTGTATTTTTGCGTGTTGTTTGTCTGTACCGGACTTCAATATCCACTACAACCATATGGACTTACTGGACATTGGTTTCCAGCAGAAAATGACGGTTTGTAGCGATTTCCATCGCATGCACAACATTCCGGACGAGATAACGAGACCAGCGGGGTCTCCGTGGATTGTTATCGGGTCTGGCAGGCGAAGGAGGCAGCATCGGGAGAGGAAGCAAAAGCGAGGCTGCAGAGCCGGCCTGTTGACTAAGCTCAGAAAACAGCCACTCAAATCTCCAATGCCAAGCCTCTACCTCTCCAACGCCAGATCCATGGTAAACAAGACGGACGATTTGGAATTACAGCTGGAATTACCTTATTCTATTCTATAATCGGCTGGTCAGTGCTATACTAGGTACTACTGATATATCTAGTATCAGTACTAGTAATACTTAAGTGACTTACCCGTCCAATGAGGATTGTTATTTTCTTGTTTACAAGATGCCACATCTGAGGGCGGCTGACGAATCCTGAATTTCTGTAAAGATAACTGTCCAGAGATTTATAAGCATGCAGTGCTTCACCACTGAACAGCGAGGGAAAGTTAATGAGGTAATTATACACATCTGGGTATTCCACCTCTGGCAGTTCAATATCCACTGACACGGTCATGAAAACTACGTCCGGTAATCGATAAGGGTCACTAATCTGTAGGTCGTTTATTTTAGACATATATCTAGTTATCTGTTCATTAGAAAAATGAGCCTTGTAGTCCGTCGGTTATATTCAGCTGTGTTGTTGACCGACAAGATGGCGGCTGTTTATATTCCAGCCAGGATTCGGTCACGTGACTGCAAGAGGTCTATAGACAATAACTCCTCCCTACCAGATCTCCTCAGTACCTTTTAATCCCGGTTTGAGATTACAGATAATAGAGTGGCACTAAGGCAGGCACTGCCTCCTACCAGCCAGGCACTGCAGCTTACTATGGACAGCATAAAGAGGGTTTTTTCCAAAATCAACTCCCAAAAGGCTGCTGGTCCAGATCACATCCCAGGTTGTATGCTGAAGGACTGTGCAGAACAGCTGAAGGATGTCTTTACAGACATATTCAATATCTCGCTCAGCCAAGCCAGGGTGCCTATCACTTTCAAAAGCACCACCATAATACCCCTTCCTAAGAAGCCAAATCCAGCCTCCATGAATGACTATCACCCAGTGGCCTTGACCCCCATAGCTATGACATGCTTTGAGTGGCTTGTCATGAATCACATAAAGTCATGCCTCCCAACCAATCTGGACTCGTTGCAGTTCACTTACAGACCAAACCGGTCTATGGAGGATGCCATCTCCGCCCTGCTCCACCTTACCCTGACTCATCTGGAAAATAAGAACATCTATGCCAGGATCCTGCTGAGTGACTTCAGTTCAGCGTTTAACACAATATTGCCATAACAGCTCGTTGAAAGATTGCTGTTGAAAGATTGCTGGGCATGGATCCTGGCTTTTATTTATTTATTTGTCACAATATATATAAATACAGTTACAAAAATAAAACGAGAAGCAGGTAATGATAAAATTTCTAAAACTAAATCTTGTGACAGGTGGAAGCTACAGGACTTTCATCCCAATTGATAAACTTCTATAAATTTAACAAATATTTGTATATATATATATATATATATATCATCTCATTATCTCTAGCCGCTTTATCCTTCTACAGGGTCGCAGGCAAGCTGGAGCCTATCCCAGCTGACTACGGGCGAAAGGCGGGGTACACCCTGGACAAGTCGCCAGGTCATCACAGGGCTGACACATAGACACAGACAACCATTCACACTCACATTCACACCTACGCTCAATTTAGAGTCACCAGTTAACCTAACCTGCATGTCTTTGGACTGTGGGGGAAACCGGAGCACCCGGAGGAAACCCACGCGGACACGGGGAGAACATGCAAACTCCACACAGAAAGGCCCTCACCGGCCCCGGGGCTCGAACCCAGGACCTTCTTGCTGTGAGGCGACAGCGCTAACCACTACACCACCGTGCCGCCCCATATATATATATATATATATAAATAAGTCTTTATATAATTAGGATGCAGTGCTGCAGCACAGCAACCTATGGGCTCCCCTAGGGGAGCCCATAGGTTGCAGTGCAAAGCACTGCAACTATTGTTCTTCTACGTGTTTCTTCTTCTTCTTCTTCTTCTTATATTTATTATTCCTACGCAAATTTTGATTTCGAATAACTCAATAACCGTACGTCGCACACAGACAAACAATATATCAAAACGTGCGGCTCGATCGGACTCGCTATGCTATTACTTTTCTCTATAGAATACGATTTTTTCGCGACGTAGTCGCGAAAAAATCGCCCCAAAAAACCCCATTCATTTCTATGGAATTAATTGAAAAAAAAGCACTTTTTCAATGTTTTTCAAACATCCGCTGCTCTGGCATGCTTTCACCTAGAGACGTGATTCAACCTCTAAAACGTAGGAAAACTTCTCCTCTGTGGATCTGGCATTAAACTTTTCTGCTAGGTTCTACACTTTCGGATCAGTCCCGGCTCAACCGCCATGTGGTTTCTGGGAGAAAATCCGGCTTTTGAATGGGTGTCTATTGCGTTACACACCAGTGAAGGTCATTATCTTAGAGTGTAGACAGTTTGAAAAAAAAGGTCAAACTTTCTCGCTTAAAGTCTGTTTTCAGCCACAAATTTCACTCTACAGACATGATTTTCTCAAAAGTAGTAGGAAAACTTGTCCTGATTCACACAATGTGTCTACCTAAACGGTAGGATTTACGGTTTTTGAATGACAAGCCTCAAAGCGAGGAGAGCACAGGTGAGCGGCCTCATTGACTCCCAGTATAAACGTTGCTGAAAAGTCACTCGTTTTTAACTCCCTGTAGCGTCCTCATTTTTAACAATACAAACAAAAAAATACATCATTTTATTCAGGAGACCCTTCTAGCGCTCACTGTGAAAGAATTTTGTGAATAGCTGCATCCGTTGTCGAGTTATTTGTCATTGTTCGAGGCCTGGTCCTTCATAAAAAAAACAGTAGAAAACTCCAGCCCTTGTGTGTCAGCCTCACCTTAGCCGCCCACTTTATTAGGAACACTTCTGTTCGTACATACAAACTACAAACACTCTTCTTAGAGTTTAGAGTTTATTTTATTTTTAAAAGGGACAGTGCACAAATTAAACATTATCCTTGTGTTAAGGACAGATGTCTGTCCCAGGTTATAGCAGTACATGCTAATTTCCGCCTGTAGTCACTTTGGTCATACTCTTGAATAGGTCTTCTTCATGATGGCTGCTGTCTCGAGCACACACACGATCATTGCATTGAAACATCATTGCGGGTCACACGTTCACGGCCAGCGAACGTGCGTGAGCGAATTGCTTCGCGCACTGCATCCTCTCACAATTTCCCCCGGGGAATTGTCCGGTCTAGTTTGATCTTATTCTTCAAAATTATCAAAGTTTAGGAGCTATAAAATAGGGTTCAATAGACAAGTAAAGAGTAATGAGGTTTATACTGTGACAGTTGATTATGATAATAGCTAATTGCATGTTTCATAAATTGCGATAGTTTCAATTTCGTTGACTTAGCTTCAGTTGGAAGCTTATTCCAGAGACCAACTGTTCTTGGGAGGAAGGTGGCTCTGTCATAGGTTTGCTTGTGGTGTTGAGGCTGAATATAGTTATTTCTGTCAAAGTTCCTTGTGTTGTAGGAGGATGCAGAAGGTAGGAGGTGCTGTTTGAGGTCAGTGTCAATTAAGTTGTTTTTTATCTTGTGTAGGAGAATAAGGTCAGTGATGTTCCTTCTATGCTCCAATGGTTGGAGCTCGAGTATGCGGAGTCTTTCAGTGTAGCCATGTCTTCTGGATAGTTCAGAATAAACTTTGTTGCCCTACGTTGAATATCTTCAATTAGCTTGATGTGTTTCACAGTGTATGGTGACCATACACTGGAGGCGTACTCAAGCTGCGGTCTTACCAGTGAGCAATATAAAGTCTTCCTCATTGCCACCTCTTTAATGTGTCTTCCACAAGTTCTCTTCACCAGTCCTAGGATCTTATTCGCCTTCGCACACTTATCCTCGATGTGCTTGTTCCATTTTAGGTCACTTGACACAATAACACCAAGGTCTTTTGTTTCAGTTGCATATTCAAGGACCTGATTACCAAGATGGTACTGATAATTAGCAGTTTGGATTCTTTTCTTAGACATGTTGACGACTTTGCATTTGGAAGCGTTGAATGACATGTGTGAGTCAACACTCCAGCGGTGAATACAATCAATGTCATCTTGAAGGGATTCCTTACATGGTTCAGATTTGATAACTTTATACAGCTTTGAGTCATCAGCAAAGAGGGCAAGTTTGGAGTCGCCTTGTACATAATCTGGCATATCATTGACATAGATAAGAAAGAGAAGTGGTCCAAGTATGGAGCCTTGAGGAACACCAGATGATACGGGTAACCAGTCAGAATAAGCACCATCCAAGACGACATGCTGCTGTCTGTCACGCAAATAGCTCTTGAACCATTGAAGTAGAGATCCTGAGATCCTGTATGACTGCAGTTTGAATAACAGCAATTGATGTGATACCTTATCAAATGCCTTTGATAGATCAAGATGAACCACACCAACTTCATTACCACTAGCTATATTTTCCACGATATCATGATAGACTGTAATTAGCTGCGTCACTGTTGATTTCCTCTTTTGGAATCCATGTTGTAGGTGGTACAGATAAGGAAACAAATGGTGATAACAATGATTGAAGACACTCCGTTCTAGCGTTTCAGAGATGATACTCAGCAGGGAGATCGGTCTGTAATTAGCAATGATAGATGCGTCATCTCGTTTATGAATAGGTGTTACGTTGGCACATTTCCATTTATTAGGAACCGTTCCTAACGATAGAGACAAGTTGAACAGTCGACACAGCAATGGTGCGATAGCTTGAGCCGTGTTCTTTAAAATCATCCCAGGGATTTCATCAGGTCCACTTGCTTTCTTTGGATCCAACAAGTACAGTATAGAGCTTTCATCACACCATCAAAAGTGAGCTGGATACTCGACAAGCGAGGAATAAATGCTGCAGTTGGAGTGTTGTCAGTACTTGGAGGTGTTGTATCATGAGTAGTAAATACAGAGTGGAAGAATGAATTCAGCAAGTTAGCTTTGTCAACACTGTTTGTCACAAAGGTTTGACCATCACAGAGGTACTTGGGACTAGTATGCTGTGTCATGGATGATTTGACAAGTGACCAAAAACACTTGGGGTTCTCAAACAAAGAATCTCTGAGCTTGGAGGCATGATCTTTCTTTTTGCAAGCAAGCTTCTGTTTGGTTTTTCGTTGAAGGGCTTTAAATTTGGACCAGTCATTTGGGCAGCCAGTTCTTATTGCTTTTTTCCTTTGTGCATTTTTCTTTTGAATTAGAGACAGAAGTTCCTTGTCTAACCACGGATGACCAGGATTTCGCACATGCACTTTAGGGACATGTTTTTCAACAGTAGATAGAAATAGTTCACACCAGTTGGACAATGATGCATCAACGTCGTTGTTCACGAAAGCCGTGTCCCAGGGAGTGTGAGAGAGCTCGTCATTCAGTCCCTTCCAGTCTGCATGCTTGAAGTTGTAGACGGCCCGGTTGGAGACAGGTTTCTTTGGGATGTTAAAATCTAAGGTAAAGCTGATCAATTTGTGGTCTGTTTGGAGAATATCAGTAAAACCACATACATCGCATACTTTTTCTGGAATATTTGTAAGGACTAGATCTAAGATGTTATCTTCTCTTGTTGGGCAATCAACCATTTGACATAGATAATTATCACCTACCAGTTTGGAGAAGAAGTTGTGGTTACAGTTGTTGGATGTTGCCGACTCAATATCCCAGTCCATGCGAGGTAGGTTAAAATCTCCACAAATGATGACTTGGTCAAACTTGGCACGTGTGGTCAGGCGCAGGGACTTTTTTTAGTGCTTGTGCAGTTTTGATGGAGAGAAGGCAGACAGCCATAGTGGGTAGTGTTACATCTACTGTAAAACAACCACAGTAAGCACAGTATCACCACAAGGATGTGTCCTGAGCCCATTACTGTTTACACTGCTGACACATGACTGTTCCACTAGTTTCAACACCAACCACACCGTAAAGTTCGCCGATGACACTACAGTTGTCGGTCTCATCACCAACAATGATGAGCCGGCCTACAGAAAAGAGGTGGAGCAGCTGACAGCCTGGTGCACAAAACACAATCTTACCTTCAACACGAATAAGACCAAGGAGATGGTAACAGACTTCAGTAGGACTGGTCACCGGCATCATGTCCCATTGACCATCAGCAGTTCCTAGGTGGAAAGGGTTCACAGCACCAAGTTCCTGGGGATCCAGCTGATGGATGAGCTGACCTCCAAGGACAACAGCTGTCATCAAGAGGGCCCAACAGCACCTTCACTCGCTTCGCACGCTGAAGAGGGTGGACCTTCCCATCCCGGCCATGACCATGTTTTACACAGGCATCATTGAGAGCATTCTCACGTCCTGCATCTCTTCCTGGTTTGGCAACAGCACAGCAGAGGAGAGACACAAACTGAACAGGATGGTGAGAACCGCTGAAAAAATCATGGGTGCCTCACTGCCGCATCTGCAGGACATCTACACGGAGCGCTGCGTGCGGAGGGCAAACCGCATCATAAAGGATCGCACTCATCTCTCTCATGGCACGTTCACACTCATGCAGCCCGGGAAAAGATACAGAAGCATCAGATCAAGGACTACTCGGCTGTTAAACAGCTTCTTTCCCACAGCAATCAGACCACTAAACCAGAGAACGTGACCTGCATAGAAGAGGCTGTTCCTCTTAAAACAAATATTTTATTAAACTACTTTTTTATTCTAATTTATTATAATCTATTTTATCTGTTAGTGCTCTTATTTATTAACTGTTTTATTCTATTTTAGTATAATCTAATTTATTTATTAACTTAAATTTTTTTACAGGCTTTTTGCACTGAATTACTGACTGGTGGATGTGTGTAACACAATTTCATTTTTATGTGCAGCATAAAAATGACAATAAAGGAAGTCTGAACCTGATTGTATGAAGGACATTACTACATGGGCTCAGGAACACTTCAGAAAAATGCTGTCAGTAAACACAGTTCATCGCTGCAAATGCAAGTTAAGACTCCAGCAACAACATCCAGAAACCCTGGTGAATTCTGTGGGCTGGAGCTCATCTGAGACGGACTGAGGCACAGTGGAAATGTGTGCTGCGGTCTGACGAGTCCACTTTTCAAATTGCTTTTGGAAATCATAGACGTCGTGCCCTCCGGGCTAAAGAGGAAAAGGATTATCCAGATTGTTACCAGCATAAAGTTCAAAAGCCAGCTTCTGTGATGGTATGGGGGGGGTGTTAGTGCCCATGGCAGGGGTAACTTACACATCTGTGACCGTAATGTTGAAAGGTTCATACAGGTTTTGAAGCAACATGCTGCCATCCAGATGACGTCTTTTTCAGGGTCGTCCTGTTTATCCCAGCAAAACAATGCTAAGCCACATTCTGTACGCATTACAACAGCATGACTTGTGGGTGGTAGAAATGGGCAACTGTACTTGCTTGAAGATTCTTGAAAACGATTCACCTCTCGTCCAAAAGGCTTCCTCAGTTCTGTCTGACTAATAGGGAGTATCAGATATTTATCCTCTCCTGGCTCAGAATCAGAATTCTGATGACCAGCTCATCTAAGGTGTCATTGAGGCATCAAGTTAGTGTGGATCGCTGGAGGCTGGGTGTGAACGGCGAGTCATTAGGGTGATCAAAGGATTGCCCGTTACGGTGATCAATGGCAATCTGACTCTCTCTGTCCTCCTGTGAGTCCCCAAAAACAGCTGGGTCCTGGCGTACACCCAGCCATCTGGGAAGAGTGTCCAAGACCACCTTGTAGATGGTTGACAAATGATGTCTTAGACCCCCACCTCTGTTCAGTGATGGCCGTTCCAGGTTGACAAAAATGGCTTCTTTGACTCCTCACTCATACCAACGATCCTCTCTGGCTAAAATGCGTACGTCACAATCCCGAAATGAGTGTCCTTCGTTGTTAAGGTGAATGTAGACAGCCGAGTCCTGGCCTGAGGAGCTGGCTCTCCTGTGTTGGGCCAAGCGCCTGTATAGCGGTTGTTTCGTCTCCCCAATATACGAATTTGTGCAATTCTCACTGCACTGAAATGCATACACTACGTTGTCCTGTTTGTGTCTGGGTATTCTGTCCTTAGGGTGGACCAGTTTCTGCTTCAGGGTGTTATTGGGTCTGAAATGTACCGGAATGTTGTGTTTCTCAGATAGACCAGAAATGTAGGGAATGACAATGTTCTTGCATTTGTTCCTGTTATCATCCTTGTCAGTTATGTTTCTTTTTATGCTCTTTAGGAAAGCCCAGTTGGGATAACCACAATTCTGAAGTGCTTTCTTGATGTGATTCTGCTCCTTCTCTTTTCCCTCTAATGTTGTAGGAATGTTCTGAGCCCTGTGTTGCAAGGTCCTAATGACCCCCAATTTATGTTCCAGTGGGTGGTGAGAGTCGAAAAGTAGGTACTGGTCTGTGTGTGTGGGTTTCCGGTAGACCTCGATACTAAGGCTTCTGTCTTGTCTAATGTGTACATCACAATCCAAGAAGGCTAGATTATTCCCACTGACATCCTCCCGAGTGAAGTTGATGTTGCTATCCACTGCATTGATGTGTTTCGAGAAAGCTTCCACCTCCTGGATTTTGATTTTAACCCAAGTATCATCCACGTATCTAAACCAATGGCTGGGAGCAACTCCTGCAAAAGTGGTCAAAGCTATATGTTCCACTTCCTCCATGTATAAATTGGCCACAATAGGGGACACTGGTGATCCCATGGCGCATCCATGCTTCTGTCTGTAGAAACTTTCATTAAACTGGAAATAAGTGGTAGTCAGGCAGAGGTCAAGCAGGGTGCAAATCTGATCCGTGGTGGACAGAGAGAGTCAGATTGCCATTGATCACCATAACGGGCAATCCTTTGATCACCCTAATGACTCACCATTCACACCCAGCCTCCAGCGATCCACACCAACATGATGCCTCAATGACACCTTAGATGAGCTGGTCATCAGAATTCTGATTCTGATTCTGAGCCAGGAGAGGATAAATATCTGATACTCCCTATTAGTCAGACAGAACTGAGGAAGCCTTTTGGACGAGAGGTGAAACGTTTTCAAGAATCTTCAAGCAAGTCCAGTTGCCCATTTCTACCACCCACAGTTTACTATGACCTGGATGATTGAGAATCTTCACAGACAACAGCATGACTTCATAGTAAAAGAGTGCAGGTGCTAAACTGGCCTGCCTGCCTCCCATTGAATATGTGTGGTGCATTATGAAGTGCAAAATACGATAACAGAGATCCAAACTGTTCAGCAACTGAAATCATACATTGAGCAAGCATGGGAAATAGTTTCACTTTCAAACCTTCAAAAATTCGTGCCCTCAGTTCACAAACACTTCCTCAGTGTTGTTAAAAAAAAAGGAGATGTAACACGGTGGTAAACACGCCCCGTCCCAACTTTTTGTGGAACGTGTTGCAACCATCAAATTCAGAATGATTATTTACATTAAACAATAAATTTTATCAGTTTTAACATCAAATATCTTGTCTTTGTATTGAATTCAATTGAATATAGGTTGAAAATGATTTTTTAATTATTGCATTCTGTTTTTATCTAAGTTTTGCACAGCATCCCACCTTTTTTGGAATCGGGGTTGTAAATCAGGGGCGGAGCCAAGCCTTTTAAACTAAATCCCTAAACTAGTGTAATGCCACACTCTCAGACTAAAGTGTAAAGTGTTTTGATTGTCTGTGGTGTGGTACCTGGACACCTTTTGTACCTTTAGTATCTTTCACCTGGAAAGGTGTATGTAGTGTACCTTTAAATCTTTAAACAATAATTATGGTCCATTTATGAAACTTAAATCACGTTTAAAGCCCTCTGTACCCACACTTTCAGGTGAAGATACACATGAGGATGGATGTTTCCACTCCAGTGACAAGGAAAAGTACAGTTTAACACCCAGACAATTTCATTTTAACATTAAAAGACTAGAATCTTGACTTTATAAAGTATACAAGTGTTTGTGTAATTTATTACTTTAATAAGCTTCATCTGCATTTTGAAAAAGTACTTTTAGAATATCAGCAATCACATGGGGAAGATCATTTTTTAAATATCTTTTTTAAAGACCTTCTGCAACTGAAGTGCCTTTCTTTGTCTTTCTGTCATGATGTCACACACTCGTGTGATTTACTTTTGTTTCTATAAAACTGAACACATCAATGTGTGAGAGAAAAACTCACTAATGTGCTTCCTGTTACAACATTGAACAGACAATTTAGACTAAGACATGGAGCAAAAACTTCAACCTGGGAGAAGCAGCTTCATCCTTGAGCTCCACACCAGTCTCCTGGTTACACACACACACACACACACACACACACACACACACACACACACAGAGAGAGAGAAACTTTAATATACACTGCCTGGCCAAAAGAAAGTCAAGGTTTGGCTTTACTTAAGTGAGAGCGTTTGATCGGATAATTACTGCAGTGATTGTGTTTCAGCTACAACAATTCTTCTAACCCTAACTGATGCAGTGAGTAGCTTCTCATTTCTTTAACAGCCATGTGGGAAGACGTATCCCGCGGTCGTGGAAAAGATGTTACTGTGCTTCAGAAGGTCAAATTATTGTCCTGCAGCAAACACAGAAAACAGCTGAGATTGCTGAAATAACTGGAATTGGGTTCAGAACTGACCAACACATTATTAAACCCTGGAAGTATCGAGATCAACCGTCAACTTCACAGGAGAAATGTGGTTGGAAAAACTCTTGACTGAGTGTGATCAGAGATCACTTAAACTCTTGGTGAAGTCGAATCATAAAAAATAATGGACAGTAGAACTCAGGGCTGTGTTTAATAGTGAAATTAAGATCATTTACACTCACAGTGGGATGAGATCTCACAGGATTGGGACTAAACAGCTGTGTGTCCGTAAGAAACCCACTCGTTAGTGAGACTAATCAGGAGAAAAGGCTTCAGTTTGCTCGGGAGCATAAAGATTGGACTCTGGAGTGAAGGAGAAAGGTCGTGTGGTCTGAGGAGTCCAGACTGACCCTGTTCCTGATTGATGGGCCTGTCAGGGTAAGAAGGGAAGCTCATGAAGCTCCGCCCCATCACACATAGTGTCCACCGTCCAAGCCTCTGGAGGCAGTGTGATGATCTGGGGTTGATTCAGTTGGTCAGGTCGAGACTCAGCAACGTTACGGGGCAATAAAATGAAGTCAGCTGACGACCTGAACGTACTGAATGAGCAGGGTCACATCAGTGGGGTTTTTCTTCCCTGATGGAATTAAATTAGGACTCAGAGAGTGAAAGAGTGGTTCAGGGAGCACGAGGAATCATTTACACAGGAATTAACCACCACAGAGTCCCGACCTTAACCCCATTTAAAGTCTCTGTAACGTGCTGGAGAAAACTTTACAGAGAACTTTGACTCTCCTGTCAGCAATACAAACTCTCAGTGAAACATGAACACGACTCTGGAAGGAAATAAATGTGGTGATGTTGCATAAGGCTGTTGAAACAATGCCATGGCGAATGTGTGCCGTCATTAAGGCAAAAGCCGGAGCAACAAAATATGAGTGTGTATGACTTTTTATGGCCTGGCAGTGCCGAACTTTTCTCAGGCTTTTTTTTCTTCCTTTGCGGAATAAAGTTCAAAGGTTCTCTGTAGACACAGTGATTCTTTCTTAGAAATGGTTCCAAGATAGTTCTCAGATCTTTTCTGTAAAGCTTCTTTGTATGAAATTTTATTTTAAAATAAAATAATGACTATCTAGGCGTGACACAAAAACCTGGATATGAATTTAATAAGTTTGAAGTTCTTCATTCTAACATAACACATGTAGCCTTGAAAAATAAGTCTACCCAGTCAACTCTGTTACTGATTATTGACAGGCCCCCGGGGGCCATATTCTGAGTTTCTTTCTGAATTTGTGGATTTCATCTCAGATCTGATTATTTCCTTAGACAAAGCTTTAGTTGTTGGAGATTTTAATATTCACTTCGATAAAGAAGATCATCTGAAAACAGTGTTCGTGTCCATTCTAGATTAAATATAAAAAATAGAGTCACACTTCCACAGTCTGAAGCTACCTCGGCCATGTTTAAATGGAAGTCACCTCCTGTTATAAAGGTTCGTACCCGAACTGCTGTCAGGCTACCCTCGGGCTGGGATCCCCATCAGATTAGCTCTCCTCCAGCAAACCTCGAGTCATTTAAAGGCAGTTTATACTCCACTAATACTATACTACGGGCCCCGGACATGGAATAAGCTACCACTTGAAGTGAGAGTACAAGGCCAGAAGACATTTAAACATTGACTTTAAAGTCACAGTACATAGCGTTTGATATTTGAGTATAGATTTAGTTGTTGCTGTGATACTGTTTGTCCTGTCACTGGTTTAATTTCTGTGTTTGTGGCAGCAGGGGCGTGGCCAAGCAGCAGTCTGTGAATGGAGGGCGGGGTCGGGGAAGGTAAGTGGCTAAGTCATTCCACCTGCTGTCAATTAATGTGTGTGTGTGTGTGTGTGTGTGTGTGTTACAGGGACGGAGCATAAAAGGAGGGAGAGAGCAGAGAAAGAGTGAGTGAGTGAGTGAAAGCAAGCAAGCTGAAAAGTTAGCAGTAAAGTGAAATAAAGAGTTTGTGTATGACCATCAACTCGCCTGCCGTGCCTCTGTGCTCAACCCACACCAGGAACTGCCACAGTGTTCTTTGTATTTAAATGTTTTAAAATGTTACACCAGAGTAACCCGAAAAACAAGTCAAGGTCCTGAGCGTGTGCTGCTGGGGAAACAGATAAAGTTGAAAACTCAGATCATTATTTCATTTCACTTGAAATATGTCTGAGCAATAATACAGTATATGCCTCTCGCCATGCTACTGGGTCAAACGTACATTCACGTCAACGACTGCACAGAGCTTTAGCAGCGGCCTCACAGTTATTCATTCTGATTGAGTTCTGTGGGGTCTGACGGTGAACCAATCAGGCGACTGAATGCTTAGAGACAACATTCTGCTATACTCTAGATCAGGGGTGTCCAAACTGATCCATAAAGGGTCGTGTGGCTGCAGGTTTTCATTCCAGCCATGCAGCAGCACACCTGATTTGGCTTATTCAATCAACTGACACACCCACCCTTTAATCAAGGGTGGGTGTGGCTGCAAGTATTTGACTGTGTGAAGACAGTTCAGTTGATTGAATGAGCCAAGTCAGGTGTGCTGCTGCATGGCTGGAATGAAAACCTGCAGCCACAAGGCCCTTTATGGATCAGTTTGGACACCCCTGCTCTAGATAATGTAGCTCGACTTAAATGATTAGAGAGAAAAAATTAGCACCCTGGTATAATGATGACACTCGCACTTTAAAACAGACCACTTGAAAATTGGAACATAAATGGGGTCAAACAAAATTGGTAGCGTTCAAATTAGCGTGGAAGGAGAGCTTCCTGAAGTATAGAAAAGCTCTTAGTGCTGCTAGATCAACATATCTCTCCTCCCTAATAGAAGATAACAAAAATAATCCTAGATTCCTATTTAATACTATAGCAAAATTAACCAGGAATAAGTCCACTATAGACACATGCACACCTGCAGTATGGAGTAGCAACGACTACATTAATTTTTTTAATGACAAAATTGAAAATATCCGACAAAAGATAAAAGAATCAAACTATTAATTTAAGTCTAGACAATTTGATAGATAAACCTGTAGTTAACAATATAACTGTATCAGATCATCAATTAGAATATTTTAATCCCCTTAGAGAGACCAAACTAACTTCACTAATTTCCTCATCAAAATCTTCTACTTGTGTACTAGATCCCTCACCTACACGACTCTTCAAACAGATAATACCTGAAGCTCTTCTAAAAATAATAAATTCTTCTCTTACGATTGGCTATGTACCCAAATCCTTTAAACTAGCAGTTATCAAACCCCTGATTAAAAAACCTGACCTTGATCCCTGTCAGCTGTCCAATTATCGGCCAATATCAAACCTCCCCTTTATCTCCAAGATCCTTGAAAAAGCTGTGGCACAGCAGTTATGCTCATATTTACATAGGAATAACATCCATGAAATGCATCAGCCAGGATTTAGACCTCATCATAGCACAGAGACAGCACTGATATGAAATTATATATTAAGAAAAAAAAGTGTAAATAAAGCAAAATCTCATCTCATCTCATTATCTGTAGCTGCTTTATCCTGTTCTACAGGGTCGCAGGCGAGCTGGATCCTATCCCAGCTGACTACGGGCGAAAGGCGGGTTTCACCCTGGACAAGTCGCCAGGTCATCACAGGGCTGACACATAGACACAGACAACCATTCACACTCACACCTACGCTCAATTTAGAGTCACCAGTTAACCTAACCTGCATGTCTTTGGACTGTGGGGGAAACCGGAGCACCCGGAGGAAACCTACGCGGACACGGGGAGAACATGCAAACTCCGCACAGAAAGGCCCTCGCCGGCCACGGGGCTCGAACCTGGACCTTCTTGCTGTGAGGCGACAGCGCTAACCACTACACCACCGTGCCGCCCCTAAATAAAGCAAAATGTTTGATATTTTAGATTCTTCTTCTTCTTTTGATGACCGCTTTGCACAGTCTTGGCATTTTCTCAACCAGCTTCATGAGGTGGTCACCTGGAATGGTTCTCCAACAGTCTTTATGGAGTTCCCATATATGTAGAACATTTTGTTGGCTGCTTTTCTTTCACTCTGCAGTGGACGTCATATCAAACCATCTCCATCGGGTTTTGATTGACTGATTGTGGAGCCTAGGTCATCTGATGCAGCTCTCCTTCACTCTCCTTCCTTGCTCTTATCTGGAGGTATGTTCTGGGTCATTGTCCTCCTGATGATGGTTCCACTGAGTGTAAAACAGATTGACTGGCATGTCTCTGCAGAATGCTGTGGTTGTGATGCTGGTTAAATGTGTCTTCTGTTTTGAATAAATCACCAACAGTGTCATCAGCAAAGCACCTCCATACCATCACAGCTCCTCCTCCTGCTTTAAGGTGGGAACCCCACGTGCACATACCATCCACTCGCCTTTTCTGCATCTCACAGACACGGTACTTCGAACCAAGAGGCTCAAATCTGGACTCGTCAGACCAAAGTACTGATTTCCACTGGTCTGATGTCCACCTTTGTGTTTCTTGGCCTAAGCAATTCTCATCTTCTCCTTATTGTCAAGTCAAGTTTATTTGTATAGCGCTTTTAACAATAAGCATTGTCGCAAACCAGCTTTACAGAATTTGAACTACTTAAAACATGAGCTAATCTTTCCCCAATGATGAAGCCTGTAGCGACGGTGGCAAGGAAAAACTCCCTCAGACGACATGAGGAAGAAACCTCGAGAGGAACCAGACTGAAAAGGGAACCCATCCTCATTGGGGCAACAACAGACAACATGACTATAACATTAACAGTTTTAACATGAAGTCAGTTTCGTTGACGTTATAAACTCTTTATTAATTGAAACTTGAGTGGAAAACTGTACATGACAACTGCAGTCCTAAAGTTAGCAAGTCAACTGTAGTCCTCAGTCATAAAAGCATTACTGTAAGAGTCCAGAGCGTCCTCCAGGTGTGACTTTCAACTGTCCTCACGGGGCCGTCCTCCACAGGAGTGATGTGATGAGACTCCAACCAGACACAGGGCACCAAGATGGATCAGGCAGGTCTGAGGGGCAGAAGAGGTTCAGCATCTCGATCCCAGGACCGGCATGTAACTCAGAGGGATAGATTGGGGGGGCGGGAGAGAGAAAACCCAGGTTGTTAGGTACGCCCAATGTCACCTGAATAAGTAGGAACAGTATACATATTGCACTGAGTACAAGCAGGGACTCCGGCAACTAACTATGACAGCATAACTAAAAGGGGAGAGCCAGAAGGTAACACAGGCATGAGGGAGCCCCGGGACATAAAGCAGCAGCCACTACACCGTCAACACACTCGAGTGAGCAAGCGAGTGGGGACTGACAGCATCCATACATCCCAGTTTACCAAAACACTCTGTCTGAGGATCCTCCAGATCTACTCCTTTACCTCATAAACACCATTAACACAAGGCTTGACTAAACAGATCTGTTTTCAGCCGAGACTTAAACGCTGAGACTGTGTCTGATTCCCGAACACTACTTGGAAGGCTGTTCCATAACTGTGGGGCTTTGTAAGAAAAGGCTCCGCCCCCTGATGTAGCCTTCACTATACAAGGTACCAGCAGATAACCTGCACCTTTTGATCTAAGTAGGCGTGGCGGGTCATAGAGGAGCAGAAGTTCACTCAGGTACTGTGGTGCGAGACCATTCAGTGCTTTAAAGGTCAATAGATTAGATTAGATTAGATTAGATTAGATTAGATTAGATTAGATTAGATTAGATTAGATTAGATTAGATTAGATTAGATTAGATAAAACTTTATTGATCCCTTTGGGCGGGTTTCCTCAGGGAAATTAAGATTCCAGCAGCATCATTACAGATAAACAGAGAAAATAAATAGAGAAAACTTCTAGATAAATTAAAATAAATTATTTACATATACAAATATAAAAAGAATAAGATATGGGGAGGGGCGGCACGGTGGTGTAGTGGTTAGCGCTGTCGCCTCACAGCAAGAAGGTCCAGGTTCGAGCCCCGTGGCCGGCGAGGGCCTTTCTGTGCGGAGTTTGCATGTTGTCCACGTGGGTTTCCTCCGGTTTCTCCCACAGTCCAAAGACATGCAGGTTAGGTTAACTCAGGGGTGGGCAAACTTTTTGGCTCAGGGCCACATTGACTTTTGAAATTTGCCAGGTGGGCCAGGCCAACACCAAATTCATACATATCGAACATAAACCGGAAAAGCTTTAGTGTTATTGTAAGGCAGGGGTGTCAAACTCAGGCCCGCGGGCCAATTTTGGCCCTCGAGGTACTTAAATTTGGCCCGCGAGGTCATAAACAGATCCGTATTATAGCTGGCCCGCCGCGTATTATATACAGCACATCCGTATTGGAGCTGGCGCGCCAGTGTTCTATTCAGCACATCAGCAGCGCGGCCCATCACTGCATCGGCGCTACATACTATACATTCAGCGTATCATGCCGATAACACTCCAAATCCCAAAATGCCTTGCATTGTTATTGCCGCCTTTTCTGTTCACAAACAAATTCGTATCCATGCAACCAGACAAACTTTCCTCGAAAATGGCGAAGCGAAAGATGGATAATTGGACTTTTCAAGATAGGTGGGAGAATGATTACATGTTCATATTATTCAAGGACAAACCTGTTTGCTTGGTGTGTGGATTTACTGTGGCTGTCACTAAAGAGTACAATTTAAGACGGCACTACGAAACTAAACACGAAGACAAATACAAGAATCTGGACTCAAGCTACAAAAGGTAGAGGAGTTGAAAACAAGTCTGCTTTCAAGACAAACTATGTTTATCCAAGCAAAGTCACGAAGCGATGCTGCTGTCAAAGCTAGTTTTACTGTTGCACAAGACATCGCTATATCAGCCCGACCCTTTACAGAGGGAGAGTTTGTTAAAAACTGCATGGTGAAAGTGTGCAATATCGTGTGCACAGAAAAAAAACAAGCGTTTCAAAACGTAAGCCTCAGCAGAAACACCATAGCTGAGCGTACATGTGAGCTCGCCACCAACCTGCAAGAGCAGCTGGTGGAAAAGGGGAAAGACTTCGTGGCATATTCCCTTGCTGTAGATGAGAGCAGTGACATAAGTGACACTGCGCACCTGTCAATCTTTGTCCGTGGAGTGGTCTCTAATCTGTGCATTACGGAGGAACTTTTGGGAATAAAGTCGATGCACAGCACAACCACGGGGAAGGACATTTTTGAAGAGGTGGCCAAGTGTGTTAATGAAATGGGGCTATCTTGGGAGAAACTCGTGTCACTGACCACAGATGGTGCGCCAGCGATGTGCGGACAGAGGAGCGGACTGGTGGGCGGGTTAGGGAGAGAATGCAGGAGCATGCAGCAGGTGAGCTTACTGTGTACCACTGCATCATACACCAGGAAGCGTTGTGCGGGAAAAGCATGCGAATGGAGCATGTGTTGAGCACCGTGACGAGCGTGGTGAACCTCATAAGGGCCAAAGGACTGAATCATCATCAATTCAAGTCCTTCCTTGATGAAATTGGCTCTGAATACACAGACGTGCCCTACCACACTGACGTGAGATGGCTAAGTCGAGGGAAAGTTTTGAACAGGTTTCTTGAGCTGCATGAGGAAATCTGTCAGTTTTTGGAGAGCAAAGGAAAAGACACCACAGGCCTCAGGGACAAAAAATTTCTGTGTGAGCTGCAGGGCTTTGAACCAGAATTTGTTTCCTATTGGTTCGTTCCGAACAGAAACGGAATTTTAACGTTTCCGGTTTTGGGTTCCACCATTAAATAGACGTTCCCGAACCGGTTAGAACAAAATAATTTCGTTCCCGGAACGGTTAATTACTTTCCCTGTCAGCTGTTTAACAAATGGCTATAAAATTATGTCTCTGTCTCATCCAGCTTAAGCCAAATGTAGGCTAATTCTATTACAACCTTCATTAAATAAGACAAGAAATAATTCAAAACAATTATTATTTCAAATGTTGGCTATTTGGATTCTCAGTATGTCTTCCCATCTACACAAACAGAAAAAGTGCCAAAAATGAAAGATAATTCATTTAGTGTGTTACCAAAGGCTAGTCAGGCCCTATACAGGGCTTTCCACAAGCGCCGGCTGCGGCCATACAGCCGGCACACAATTAAGTCCAGCCGGCTACTTTAATGTAGCCTGGGCCCGCCCATCCTAAGTGTGACGCAACACGAGGGCCTGTTGCGAGCTTAGTCTGGCCAGGCAGGCTATCTACAGCATTTCCAAGCTCCCAAAAAATCGGGAACCAATCAACTTTGAGCATCTCCAACGGCCCTGGGTAGAGGCGTGTTCAAGGCACTGACGTAGTAGAACTGCGACCGGAAGCCATAGATTGTTTACAGAATCTATGCCGGAAGCGCTTCATTCACATCACGAACATGGAGCAGCGGCAAGCCTTTAACACAGCGGTAGATGCTGTATTGAAAGCATTCAACAGGACGTTCTCATTGAAAGCGGAGCAAAGAGCAGCCCTGGAGGTATTTATTGAAAGGAAGGACGTTTTCGCCTTGCTCCTGACCAGCTTCGGTAAGAGTTTAATCTACCAGTTAGCCCCGTCGCGTCGCATACGTCAGAGGAAAGAGTGATGTGATTGGTTTAAGCTTCGTCACAGCCTTTTCTGGCTTCGACCAGTAGCAAACTGAGGCATTTCAGGGAGGCGGGTCAAGCACGGGCTCTGGGAAACGGTTGGGCTTAATATCTTGGCCAGACCAAATGCTCGTAGAGCTTTGTCGCGTTAGCCAGACTAACTTTAATGACTATTATTTTTGTAGCCCACAGGTTCTAAATATTAATTTTCGATTTTAATAAAATTAAATGTTTATCTAATGGACTGAAAATGTCAAACTGAACCGCATTAATTTAAGTTGTGATTCGCGCTGTTTGTACCGATAATAACCACAAATTCCCCTCTGACTTCGCTGATCCGCAGCCCCGACATGCGGTGTGCACGTGCGCGCACTCGACGGAGGCAGTAGTGTGCGCGCGCGCGCACTCGGCGGAGTTTATTTTGTGTTTAACACCCCCCCGGCTGGCTACTTATTTGTCATGGCTGGCTAGTATGAGCCTAAAGCTAGCCACACACTATGCCAATTTTCAGCGTACTGAGCCAACTGAAGTCGCGAGCCAGGCGTAAAGACTAGTTTTCGATGGTACCGACTCATCTCACAGCCGATTCGAAAAACTAATCGGGAGCCAGACTGATCGGCGAGAGTCGCTAGCAATAGCCAATCATATCTTTCGCATATAACACGTGACATCATTAAACACAATTTCTAGCATGAGAAATACGTGTTGGTAGCACATAATGCAGGTATATACTGTAATTCCACAGACTGAAGCTTTATCCATAGACACAGTGGGCTGGAAAGCCACTCTGCTCAAGTTGTGTGGCTGAATTCCAAATCGCTTTAACTCCCCTATATAAGTGCACTATTTAAGGTTGGAAATAATAGCTCATGCAGCCTAGATAGTGCGCTACATATTCCATGTTGTGTCATTTGTAATTCAGCCTGTAGCATCTTCAAGTGTTGGATTTAACAGTAACTATATCCAATAGCCAATCACAAAGCTATTAAGTTGTCACGTGATATTTAGCGGAATGTTTGTTATGATACTTAGTTTGCATAATCTCGTTTGGTGTCGCTTCAATCGCGACTGCACTCGTCAACAGTCGTGAGTTAGTCGGGGATATGTGTGTGCCCTGTCGGGAGTCGGCTCTGAAATGGGTCGGTTCGGTACCGCGTGGATCGGCGTAGTGTGCGGGTAGCTTTAGTGGAAAGCCCTGTATGCATTGATAGGCTAACAGAGGTTAACGTCATTTAATGTTCGCGAGCCTCTCATTAACGTGGACAAATATATTGATATCGTGTTTGAAATTGACGTTTTTGAATAACGATAGACTGCAATATTTACCTCTTATTTAAGATGTGGAGACGTGATAGTAGTCCACCTTCCCACTCTCTCCATTCAGTCAGCGAACGTCACACAGGAAGTGAACCCCAGCGGGTCATAGAAACTTGCGCAGGAGAAGAATGACTTTTTTATTTGTAGGCTACGGAAACTTTGAGGAACGAAATAAAAACCAGTATTAACCGGTTACCATTATTTTTAATAAGCGTTTCTGTTCCGGAACATAAAAAATAATAAAGTTTCTGGTTTCGTTTCTGTTCCATGTGAAATAGAAAAAGTTCCCAGTTTTCATTTTCGTTCCTTGAACCGGTTCAAAGCCCTGGTGAGCTGGCATTTTTGTGTGACATCCTGAAACACCTTGATGCGCTCAACCTGCAGCTTCAGGGGCGTGGCCACGTCATCACAGATATGTACGCTGCTGTCAAGGCTTTCAGGACCAAGTTGCGCCTGTGGGAGACTCAGCTGCTGGGCAGAAATATGGGCCACTTTCCGTGCTGCCAAGCAATACAACACCAGATCTCGCCTGCCACCGTGCCAACCGCACAGTTTGCTGAAAAACTCAGCTTACTCAGCGCCGAGTTTACCCGACGATTTGCCGATTTTGAAGCCCAGAAATACAGATTTCAACTGCTCAATAATCCGTTTACGGTTGACATCGAAAGCTCACCAACCAACATTCAAATGGAATTGATTGAACTCCAATGTAGTGACGCGCTCAAGTCAAAGTATGACACTGTGGGTGCCGCAGAGTTTCCACGTTTCCTCCCCGAAACAATGCCACGACTTCATGAGCAAGCTGCTCAAACGCTCTCTATGTTCGGCAGCACATAATCTGTGCGAGCAACTGTTCTCTTTGATGAAGATGAACAAAACGCCACTCAGGAGTCGCCTCTCAGATGAGCACCTTCACTCAATTCTGAGGATTTCCTCAGCTCAGAGCTTAACCCCAGACATTGATATGCTCGCATCTAAGAAGAGAAGCCAAGTATCTGGCTCGAACCAATGCGAGTAGCCCATGTCAGACCGTATAGCAAAGATTGGTTTTCCATGAACTGTTAATAGTTGAATGATTTTCATTGAAGGCACTTATTATAATTTTGGTTGTTGGCCTGCAAAAAAAAAAAGTTTTTTTTTATTAAATGTAGGCAGTCTATTGGATTTCTTTGGTATAAACAGAAATGCATTTGTTTTATTTCACATTTTATTTCTTGCACATAAAAAAATATATACACATAAAAACAAACACCAGCACTACAGCAGCCACCCACGACAACCGAAATTACTAAGAGTTATACTTTTTATATTATTATGTCTGTAAACATGTGACTACCATCTTATTACAGCTCCAACATAGTTTTAAAAAGAGCAAGTGTTAATACTCACATTCACTCAGCAACCGCTGAGCTGTATTCGTCCGTTCTTGCGCTGAATCAAATCAATCATCAAGTTTATTTGTATCGCGCTTTTAACAATAAACATTGTCGCAAAGCAGCTTTACAGAATTTGAACGACTTAAAACATGAGCTAATTTTATCCCTAATTAGCTCATGTTTTAATAATCTAATAATCTATCTAATTTTATCCCTAATCTATCCTGACTGGTTGTTAGCATAATTAGCATGCTTGGAGGAAAAGTGCCGTTTGATGTTATATTCCTTTAAAACTGCAACGGTTTCTTTGCAAATAAGGCATACAGCCTTTGATCGGACTTCAGCAAAAAATATTTAGTTGTCCATTCTTTATTGAACACCCTGCACTCACTGTCCACTTTTCTTTTTTGAGGACCACTCATTGTAAAGTTTTATCCTGTGTTCTCGAGATCATCAGTGGCACGGGCGCCAGAATGACTTCCATGGCACGCGCTGCACCACTCTGCAAATGTAATCTCGCGTGAATACGACTGACTGGAAAGACGGATCTCTAGAACACCTGTCTACATGATAACACTGATGCTTATAGTTTATAGATCTGCTCAATCGTGTTTATATGATTGTCTTCTGCAAGCCGGATTAAAAACGCCAACGGGCCGGATGTGGCCCGCGGGCCGTAGTTTGCCCACCTCTGGGTTAACTGGTGACTCTAAATTGAGCGTAGGTGTGAATGTGAGTGTGAATGGTTGTCTGTGTCTATGTGTCAGCCCTGTGATGACCTGGCGACTTGTCGCCCATAGTCAGCTGGGATAGGCTCCAGCTTGCCTGCAACCCTGTAGAACAGGATAAAGCAGCTAGAGATAATGAGATGAGATGAGATGAGAAGATATGAGAGGGGAGGCAGTGGCGGCAGGAGAGATATTGCACATTGTCCGGTATTGGCCGCAGCTCGGGCACTTGCGGAGGCAAAAACTCGGAACTGGGAGGAGTTCAGTGAGGCCATGGAGGAGGCCTATCGGTCGGCCTCGAAGAAATTCAGGCGCCTCAGGAGGGGGAAGCAGTACTCTGCCAACACTGTTTACAGTGCGGGTGGGGAGCTGTTGACCTCGACTGGGGACATTGTCGGGCGGTGGAAGGAATACTTCGAGGATCTCCTCAATCCCACTGTCACGTCTTCCATTGAGGAAGCAGAGGTTGATGACTCAGAGGTGGACTCGTCCATTACCCAAGCCGAAGTCACTGAGGTGGTTTTCAAGCTCCTCAGTGGCAAGGCACCGGGGTTGGATGAGATCCACCCCGAGTATCTCAAGTATCTGGATGTTGTGGGGCTGTCTTGGCTGACACGCCTCTGCAGCATCGTGTGGCGGTCAGAGACAGTGCCTCTGGAGTGGCAGACTGGGGTGGTGGTCCCTCTTTTTAAGAAAGGGGACCGGAGAGTGTGCTCCAATTATAGGGGAATCACACTTCTCAGCCTTCCCGGGAAGGTTTACTCCAGGGTACTGGAGAGGAGAATTCGGCCAATAGTCGAAGCTCGGATCCAGGAGGAACAATGCGATTTTTGTCCTGGTCGTGGAACACTGGACCAGCTCTATACCCTTCATAGGGTGCTCGAGGGTTCATGGGAGTTTGCCCAACCAGTCCACATGTGCTTTGTGGATCTGGAGAAGGCATTCGACCGTGTCCCCCGTGGTATTCTGTGGGGGTTGCTTCGGGAATATGGGGTTCGGGGCTCTTTGCTAAGGGCTGTCCGGTCCTTGTACGAATGGAGCAGGAGTCTGGTTCACATTGCCGGCAGTAAGTCAGACCTGTTCCCAGTGCATGTTGGACTCCAGCAGGGCTGCCCTTTGTCACTGGTTCTGTTCATAATTTTTATGGACAGAATTTCTAGGCGCAGCCAGGGTCAAGAAGACATCCTGTTTGGGAATCACAGGATTTCATCTCTGCTTTTTGAGGATGATGTTGTCCTGTTGGCTTCTTCAAACCAGGACCTTCAGCATGCACTGGGGAGGTTTGCAGTTGAGTGTGAAGTGGCTGGGATGGGAATCAGCACCTCCAAGTCCGAGGCCATGGTTCTCGACCAGAAAAGGGTGGCTTGCCCTCTCCAGGTTGGTGGAGAAGTCCTGCCTCAAGTGGAGGAGTTTAAGTATCTCAGGATCTTGTTCACAAGTGAGGGAAGGATAGAGCGTGAGATCAACAGGTGGATCAGTGCAGCCTCTGCAGTGATGCAGTCGCTTTACCAGTCTGTCATGGTGAAGAAGGAGCTGAGCCAAAAGGCGAAGCTCTTGATTTACCAGTCAATCTACATTCCGACTTTCACCTATGGTCATGAGCTTTGGGTAATGACCGAAAGAACAAGATCGCAGATACAAGCAGCCGAAATGAATTTCCTTCACAGGGTGGCTGAGCACTCCCTTAGAGATATGGTGAGAAGCACAGTCACTCGGGAGGAGCTCGGAGTAGAGCCGCTGCTCCTCCACATCGAGAGGAATCAGCTGAGGTGGCTCGGGCATCTCTTTCAGATGCCTCCTGGACGCCTCCCTGGGGAGGTGTTCCAGGCATGTCCCCCTGGGAGGAGGCCCCGGGGAAGACCCAGGACACACTGGAGGGCCTATGTCTCTCGGCTGGCCTGGGAATGCCTTGGTGTTCTTCCCGAGGAGCTGGCCGAGGTGTCTGGGGAAAGCGAAGTTTGGGCTTCCATGCTCAGACTGCTGCCTCCGCGACCCGGCCCCGGATAAAACGGATGAAGACGAGACAAGACGATTGTCCGGTATTGCTTATTGTTAGGCTAGGCTACTGCTCCTTCCCATCCTCTGTCCTCCTGTTACCCCTCCTCCTCCCCAGAGAGGAGTTGTACAGTCTGATGGCATGAGGGACAAAGGAGTTTTTAAGTCTGTTCATCCTGCACTTGGGAAGGAGCATTCTGTCACTGAACAGGCTCCTCTGGTTGCTGATGACGGTGTGCAGAGGGTGACTGGCATCATCCATGATGTTCAATAGTTTGTCCATAGATCTCTTCTCTGCCACCATCACCAGTGAGTCCAGCTTCATGCCGACCACAGAGCCGGCCTGCCTGATCAGTTTGTCCAGCCTGGATGTGTCCTTCTTGGATGTGCTGCCCCTCCAGCACACCACGGTGTAAAACAGGACACTGGCGACCACAGACTGATAGAACATCCACAGGAGTTTCCTGCAGATGTTAAAGGGCCTCAGCCTCCTAAGGAAGTATAGCCTGCTCTGTCCCTTCCTGTACAAGTGTTTGGTGTTGCAAGTCCAGTCCAGCTTGCTGTCCAGCCACAGCCCGAGGTACTTGTAGGAATCCACAGCCTCCACCTCAACTCCCTCGATCAGAACTGGTTGTGACCTTGGTCTGGACCTCCCAAAGTCAATGACCAGCTCCTTGGTCTTCGAGGTGTTGAGCTGCAGATGGTTCCTGTTGCACCACACAGCAAAGTCCCTCACCAGGCTCCTATACTCCTCTTCTCTGTTGTCACTGATACACCCAACGATGGCTGTGTCATCGGCAAACTTCTGAATGTGACACAGCTCCAAGTTGTAGCAGAAGTCCGCGGTGTACAGGGTGAAGAGAAGAGGGGCCAGCACCGTGCCCTGGGGTGCTCCGGTGCTGCTAATCACAGTGTCAGACGTGATGTCCTTCAGCCTGACGTACTGCAGCCTGTCAGTGAGGTAGCTGGAGATCCAGGTGACCAGGCAGGGGTCCACTCGCATCCTGTTCAGTTTGTCCTGAAGCAATAGGGGCTGGATGGTGTTAAAGGCACTCGAGAAGTCCAAGAAGAGGATCCTCACTGTGCCATTTCCCTTATCCAGATGCGAGTGGGCTCAGTGTAGCAGGTAGAGGATGGCGTCTTCCACACCAACACCTGCCCGGTACACAAACTACAGACAGTCCTGGGCATGTTGTACCTGGGGTCTGAGGAGGCTGAGGAAGAGCCGCTCCAATGTCTTCATCAGATGTGAAGTGAGTGCCACCGGTCGGAAGTCGTTCAGCTCGCTGGGCCGATTCTTTTTGGGAACTGGAATGATACATGATGTCTTCCAGAGGGTTGGCACTCTCCCCAGCTGCAGGCTGAGGTTGAAGATGCGTTGGAGTGGTTCACCCAGTTCAGCAGCGCAGGTCTTCAGTAGTCGGGGGCACACCTTGTCCAGGCCTGCTGCTTTCCTGGGGTGAAGCTTCCTCAGTTGACCTCTGACCTGGTCTGCAGTAATGCATGGAGGAGTCTGTGTTGAGGTGGGGGAGGAGGGGAGGAGGGGGCTGCTGTGATGACTGGGGGGAGGTCTGTTGAGGGAAGAAGGAGAGATGGCTGCAGTGAGGGAGAGGGTGGGGGGGACGTGGGCTGGTTGAACCGACTGAAAAAGTAATTCAACTCATTCACCCTCTCCACTGTCCCCTCAACAACTCTGGTCTTTGTATTGTGGCCTGTGATGGTTTTCACAACTTCCCAGACCTCCCTCATGCTGTTCTCCTTCAGCTTCTGCTCCAACTTTCTCCTGTAGCTGTCCTTAGCTTCCCTCATGCAGCGTTTTACCTCCTGCTGTGCTGCTTTCATTGCCTCCCTATCCCTGCTCCTGAAGGCAGTCTTCTTCCTGTTGAGGACAGCTTTGACTTCTTGTGTTACCCATGGCTTGTTATTAGGGTAACACCGTACAGTCTTAGCGGGGGAGACCACGTCTGCACAAAAGAAGTTAAGGTAATCCATCAGACAGTGTGTCAGCCCCTCTATGTCCTCACAGTATGGGCTAAGCAGCACATCCCAGTCCGTGATGTCATAACAGTCCCTGAGGGCATCTTCCATTTCAGGGGACCACCTCCTGATGGAGCTAGTTGTTGCAGGCTGCCTTTGGACCAGGGGGGTGTACTTCGGCTGTAGAAGAACCAGGTTGTGGTCAGACTTCCCTAGTGGGGGAAGGGGTGTGACTCTGTATGCATCCCTCACATTAGCATACAGCAAGTCAATTGTCCTGTTGTTCCTTGTTGGACAGTCCACAGCCTGGTAAAAAGCAGTCAAAGTAGAGTCCAAAGTAGCGTAATTAAAGTCCCCAGAAATGATGATAAATGCCTCAGGGTGCTGTGTCTGCAGCCTTGCTGTGACAGAGTGAATCCTCTCACATGCAGTGGCTGCGTCTGCCCTCGGAGAGATGTAAACATAGATGATGATCACGTGACTGAACTCCCTCGGCAGATAATATGGCCGCAGGCTAACGGCTAGCAGCTCCAAGTTCGGGCAACATAAAACTGTCTTTACGGAGATATGTCCCGGGTTACACCAGCGGTTGTTAACATAAATTGCTTTTCCCGCATGTGTTAGTGTCTCTGTCAGCTCTCACAGCAGTGAATCCCTGCAGGTCCATGTTAGCATCCGGTACAAAGTGTGTTAGCCATGTCTCCATAAAGATAAATAAGCTGCTCTCCCGGTAAATCCGCTGGTTGTTCAGAGTGGAAAGCTCGTCGATTTTATTCTTATTTTATTAGTGAGTTCACATTCCCCATGATAACGGAGGGAATGTATGGTTTGTAGTGCCGCCAGTTGTCCGCTAGCCTAGCCTTTAGCTTAGCTCCAGCCTTGCAGCCCCTGGGTTTCCTCCTCAGCTCGGCTGGGATGGGGTGTCATATCCCGGCTCGTCCCATTGTTTTCAGGGCCAGCAGCTCCTCTCTCGAATAAGTGAGAAAACTGGCTCCTGGTTGCATGTTAAAGTTAAATATATCCATGTTATATAGTAAAACACACTATGTCTTTGTAAGAAGAGCAGAAAAGTAAAAAAGGTGGAAAAAAAAGAGGTTTAAAGAGCTAAAAACTACAGAGCTACTGGAGAGGCAGCCATCTCACACAGCACCCATACGTATTAGTAGTATTTTATAATCAATATGAAATGTGATTGGGAGCCAATGCAGTGTGGATAAGACAGGGGTGATGGGGTCATATTTTCTAGTTCTAGTAAGGACTCTTGCTGCTGCATTTTGAACTAACTGGAGCTTGTTTATGCACTTATTGGAACATCCAGACAGTAAGGCATTACAATAATCCAACCTGGAGGGAACGAAAGCATGAACTAGTTTTTCCGCGTCATGTAGTGACATTAAATTTCTTATCTTAGCAATATTTCTGAGATGAAAGAAAGCTATCCGGGTAATGTTATCAATGTGAGTTTCGAATGAAAGACTGGGGTCAATAATCACTCCGAGGTCTTTTACTGCTGCACGTGAAGAAACAGAAAGGCCATCCAGAGTTACTGTGGAATCAGAAAACTTACTTCTAGCTGCATGTGGTCCAAGTACAAGCACTTCGGTCTTGTCAGAGTTAAGCAGAAGGAAGTTAATAAGCATCCAGTGTCTAATGTCCTTCACACATTCCTCAATTCTATTAAGCTGGTGTCTCTCATCAGGTTTTGCAGAAACATACAACTGTGTGTCATCAGCATAACAGTGGAAACTAATACAATGTTTACGAATAACATCACCCAGAGGGAACATATATAAAGAAAAAAGCAGTGGACCCAAGACAGAACCTTGTGGAACACCAAACTTTACCTCAGTACGTCTAGAAATATCACCATTTACATCAACATACTGATAGCGATCAGTTAAATAAGACCTGAGCCAGGAGAGGGCCGTTCCCTTAACTCCCACAACATTTTCTAGTCTATCCAGAAGAATGGAATGATCAATGGTATCAAATGCTGCACTAAGGTCAAGCAACACAAGCAGCGAGACACAGCCCTGATCAGACGCCAACAGTAGGGCATTTACTACTTTAACCAGTGCTGTCTCTGTGCTATGATGAGGTCTAAATCCTGACTGATACATTTCATGGATGTTATTCCTATGTAAATATGAGCATAACTGCTGTGCCACAGCTTTTTCAAGGATCTTGGAGATAAAGGGGAGGTTTGATATTGGCCGATAATTGGACAGCTGACAGGGATCAAGGTCAGGTTTTTTAATCAGGGGTTTGATAACTGCTAGTTTAAAGGATTTGGGTACATAGCCAATCGTAAGAGAAGAATTTATTATTTTTAGAAGCGGTTCAATTACTTCAGGTATTATCTGTTTGAATAGACGTGTAGGTAAGGGATCTAGTACACAAGTTGGGGCTTTTGATGCCGAGATTAATGAAAGTAATTCAGTTTCTCTAAGGGGAGTAAAACATTCTAATTGCTGATCTGATACAGTTATATTGTTAACTACAGGGTCACTTACATTGACTGACCTTAAATTAGTAGTTTGAATTTTTTGTTGGATATTCTCAATTTTGTCATTAAACAAATTCATGAAGTCGTTGCTACTCCATACTGCAGGTGTGCATGTGTCTATAGTGGACTTATTCCTGGTTAATTTTGCTACAGTATTAAATAGGAATCTAGGATTATTTTTGTTATCTTCTATTAGGGAGGAGAGATATGTTGATCTCGCAGCACTAAGAGCTTTTCTATACTTCAGGAAGCTCTCCTTCCAAGCTAATTTGAACATGTTGTTTGACGCCATTTACGTTCCAATTTTCAAGTGGTCTGTTTTAAAGTGCGAGTGTCATCATTATACCAGGGTGCTAATTTTTTGTCTCTGACCATTTTCAATTTACAGTGGAATGCAAAAGTTTGTGCACCCCTGGTCAAAATTGCTGTTACTGTGAACAGTTAAACAAGTTGAAGATGAAATGATCTCCAAAAGGCATAAAGTTAAAGATGACTCATTCCCTTAATATTTAAAGCAAAAGCAATTTTTTATTTTCATCTTTTACATTTTCAAAATGACAAAAAAGGAAAAGGGCCCGAAGCAAAAGTTTGGGCACCCTGCATGGTTATTACCTAGTAACACCTCCTTTGGCAAGTATCACAGCTTATAAAGACTTTTTATAACCAGCTAATAATCTTTTAGTTCTTACCTGGGGGATTTTCACACATTCGTCCTTGCAAAAGGCTTCCAGTTCTACAAGTTTCCTGGGTTGTCTTGCATGCACTGCTTTTTTGAGATCTATCCACAGATTTTCAATGATGTTTAGGTCAGGGGACTGTGAGGGCCCAGGCAAAACCTTCAGCTTGGGCCTCTTGAAGTATTCCATTGTAGATTTTGAGGTGTGTTTTGGATCATCATCTTATTGTAGGACCCGTCCTCTTTTTAACTTCAACTTTTTACAGATGCTGTGATGTTTGCTTCCAGAATTTGCTGGTACAGTGCTCAGCATAAATGAGTGCACCCCCTTTGAAAAGTAACATTTTAAACAATATCTCAATGAACACAAACAATTTCCAAAATGTTGACAAGACAAAGTTTAATATAACATCTGTTTAACTTATAACGGGAAAGTAAGGTTAATAATATAACTTAGATTACACATTTTTCAGTTTTACTCAAATTAGGGTGGTGCAAAAATGAGTACACCCCACAACAAAAACTACTACATCTAGTACTTTGTATGGCCTCCATGATTTTTAATGACAGCACCAAGTCTTCTAGGCATGGAATGAACAAGTTGGCGACATTTTGCAACATCAATCTTTTTCCATTCTTCAACAACGACCTCTTTTAGTGACTGGATGCTGGATGGAGAGTGATGCTCAACTTGTCTCTTCAGAATTCCCCAAAGAAAATAATTTCTCTACAGCACAAAGGTGAAGGCTACAAGATCAGCAAAGCTTTACTTATCAGTCAGAATACTGTAGCAAAAGTGGTACAAAAATTTGAGAAAGATGGAACTGCAACCATCTCACAGAGACGTCCAGGTCGTCCACGGAAGTTAGCACTTCGACAGGAGCGTCTTCTGATGAGAAGGGTTGAAGAAAATCGGCATGCAAGTTCACTGCAGTTATCTAAAGAAGTAGAAAGCCAAACTGGGGTGACTATTTCCCGTAACACAATACGGCGTACACTGCAGAGGAATGTCATGCATGGATGCCGTCCACGAAAGAAGTCTCTCCTAAAGCCCAGGCACAAAAAAACCCGCCTAGAGTTTGCCAGGGCCCATGCTGACAAAGATGAAGACTACTGGGACTCTATACTCTGGAGTGATGAGACCAAGATAAATGTTTTTGGAACTGATAGCTTCAAAACTGTATGGCATCGCAAAGGTGAGGAATACAAAGAAAAATGCCTGGTGCCTACAGTGAAACATGGTGGTGGCAGCGTCCTTATGTGGGGCTGCATGAGTGCTGCTGGTGTCAGGGAGCTGCATTTCATTGATGGCATCAGGAATTCACAGATGTATTGCTCTATACTGAAAGAGAAGATGCTACCATCACTCCATGCCCTTGGTCATCATGCACTTTTCCAACATGACTAAACACACATCTAAGGCCACTGTTGGATTTCTGAAGAAGAACAGGGTGAAAGTGATTCAGTGGCCAAGTATGTCTCCTGATCTGAACCCAATCAAACACCTATGGGGAATTCTGAAGAGACAAGTTGAGCATCACTCTCCATCCAGCATCCAGTCACTAAAAGAGGTCGTTGTTGAAGAATGGAAAAAGATTGATGTTGCAAAATGTCGCCAACTTGTTCATTCCATGCCTAGAAGACTTGGTGCTGTCATTAAAAATCATGGAGGCCATTCAAAGTACTAGATGGAGTAGTTTTTGTTGTGGGGTGTACTTATTTTTGGACCACCCTAATTTGAGTAAAACTGAAAAATGTGTAATCTAAGTTATATTATTAACCTTACTTTCACATTATAAGTTAAACAGATGTTATATTAAACTTTGTCTTGTCAACATTTTGGAAATTGTTTGTGTTCATTGAGATATTGTTTAAAATGTTACTTTTCAAAGGGAGTGCACTCATTTACGCTCAGCACTGTATTTATTCGAATCCATGCTTCCCTCGACCAGTGAAATGTGCCCTGTGCTGCAACACAACCCCAAAGCATGATGGATCCACACCCATGCTTCAGAGTTGGAGAGGTGTTCTTTTCCTGGAATTTGGCACCCTTTTTTCTCCAAACATACCTTTGCACATTGTGGCCAAAAAATTCTATTTTGATTTCATCAGTCCACAGGACTTGTTTCCAAAATGCATCAGGCTTATTTAGATGTTCATTTGCAAACTTCAGACGCTGAATTTTGTGGCTCGGACGCAGGAACGGTTTTCTTCTGATGACTCTCTCATGAAGGTCATATTTGTTCAGGTGTCTCTGCATAGTAGAACAGTGCACCACCACTCCAGGGTCTGCTAAATCTTTCTGAAGGTCTTTTGCAGTCAAACAGGGGGTTTTATTTGCCTTTCTAGCAATCCAACGAGCAGTTCTTTCAGAAAGTTTTCTTCATCTTCCAGATCTCACCTTGATCTCCACTGTTTCTGTTAGCTGCCATTTCTTAATAACATTACGATCTGAGGAAACAGCTACCTGAAAACACTTTGCTATGTTCTTGTAGCCTTCTCCTGCTTTGTGAGCATCAATTATTTTATTATTCAGAATGCGAGGGAGTTGCTTAGAGGAGCCCATGGCTGTTGATTTTAGGGACAAGTTTGAGGAGTCAGAGAATTTATACAGCTTTGAAATCTGCATCATCTGACCTTTCCTAACGAAGAATTTGAACAAGCCACAGCTCAATAAGCTAATTAAGGTCTGGAACCTTGGTAAAAGTTACCTGAGAACTCAAATGTATTGGGGTGCCCAAACTTTTGCATGGTGTTCCTTTTCTTTTTTCACTCTCCAATTGTACAAAACAAAAATAATACGCAAATCTTGCAGAAAACGCTGAAAAGAAATGTGTCGTCTTTACCTTTATGCCTTTTGGCGATCAGTTCATCTTCTGCTCACTTAACTATTCACAGTAACAGACATTTTCAGTAAGGGTGCCCAAACTTTTGCATGCCACTGTAAGAGGAGCTACATTATCTAAAGTATAGCGGAATGTTGACTCTAAGCATTCAGTTGCCTGATCAAGTTCTGCAGGGGCTGACAGTGACCCAATCAAAGTTGACAGCTCTGGGAGATCATTTATAAAGCTCTGTGCAGTAGTTGATGTGAATGTATGTTTAATACAGTAGCGTGGTGAGGTGCATATATTATTACTCAGACATAGTTTGAATGAGATGAGACAATGATCTGAGATAACTTCAGACTGTGGAAGTTTAACCCGAATGTTAGTATTAGATCGAGGGTGTGACCACCATTATGGGTCGGTCCTATGACATTCTGCTTAATCCCGACTGAATCTAAGATGGACACAAACGCTGTTTTTAAAGGGTCTTCTGGGTTATCGAAGTGAATATTAAAATCTCCGACAACTAAAGCTTTGTCTAAGGAAATAACCAGATCTGAGATAAAATCTGCAAATTCAGAAAGAAACTCAGAATATGGCCCCGGGGGCCTGTAAATAATAAGCAATGGAATTAACTGGGTAGACTTATTTTTCGAGGCTACATACATTATATTAGTATGAAGAACTTCAAATGTATTAAATTTATAACCAGGTTTGTGTGTTACACCTAGATAATCGTTATAAATAACCGCGACGCCTCCTCCTCTGCCAGTTAGACGAGGCTGGTGTATATAACTGTATCCAGGAGGACTCGCTTCATTTAATGCTATATATTCATTTGGCTTAATCCGTGTTTCTGTTAAACACAGTACATTAAACTCCTGATCAGTAATGAGTTCATTAACCATTCGCGCTTTAGATGTAAGAGATCTAATATTTAATAGCCCCACCGTTAGATCAAAGGTGCTGGCAGTGGCTGTACAGTTAGTATGATCTAATTTTATATTGATTAGGTTACTGGAACAAACTCTCTGAATATTTCTACTTTTTTGTTGAGCTCGGGGAACAGACACAGTCTCGATGTAGTGGACCCTGAGTGACGACTCTGTGCAGCTAGCAGACAGTCGGTTTAGCCTGTTCGTCTGCTCCCTCGTTATTGTCCTACCTCACTAGTGTTTTTTTAACAGTCAGTGCGTTTACATGCACATCCAAATCGAGCTGCTGTCGGTAATCGAGCTGAAGGTCCCAGCAGGGTGCCAGAGAAATCCAATCCTACATGCACACAAGGAAATCGAGCTATTGTGTGAGGTGCATTGTGCACCCGAGCCACAGGTGGCGCTACACACCCCATCGTGTTGGTACACTTCTGGTTGTTGTCATGAAGAAGAGCTATTCAAGAGTGTAAACAAAGTTATCAGTTCCGTGTTCTCCATTGCGCGTTTTTCTCCCGTCCATGAATTTTAATATATTCAACTCTTTAAGCTGAATGAGCATGAACTCTGTCTCCTCATTGCTCCAGAAGTGCATGTTTCTGCTCGCCATTTTCTCTTCTTCGTTTGTTCCTCCTGACCTCTTCTACTGCTCGCTACTACTGTTGTCATGCCGACCGAGGCTGTTGTGTTTCCCGCTTATGGTCTCGTCACTCGTCACTTCCGGAAGGGGCAGTGCTGAAGTAAGCAGCTCGACTCCATAGCTTGATAGGGTTTACATGCACTAAGTAGCTCGGCAAAAATCGCATAATCTAGGTCGTGTAGCTCAATTACGAGAAATCAAGTTCGGTTCAATTTCAGCTGAGCTAAGGTGTTTCCATGCCATTTAGAACTTCGATTTCAGTCGAGCAACGGCAGAAATTCGATTTTCTCTATGTGCATGTAAACGCACTGAGTAATTCGACTGTGAAGGTCTGATTCACGCACTCTCCTCCAAACAGGTGATATTGAGGTGTGTCTGATACTCAAACTCTGTGACGCATTCATGTCGGCTCTCAATGGTGATGTTGGCGATTTCTGAGGATGGTAACTCTGATACCTCTGCAGCAGGGTCAGTCTTAGTCTTCCTGTCCTGAGCCAGTTTCATCAGAGGATTTCATGGTTTTAGCAACTGCACTTGAAGATCCATCCAGAGTTCTTGCAATTTTTCAGACTGACAGACCTTCACGTCTTAAAGTAATAATGGCTGTCATTTCTCTTTACTTAGTTGTTCAGTTCTTGACATTATATGGATTACTGCAGTCGTGGTGTTGAATAGGGCTATTTATGTACTGTATTTTTACTATTTACTGCTTGATCTCAGATGCATTAAGGCAGCAGGAAACTCATCCACTCATTACCTTTTAATGAGACACACCTGTTCTTTAAAAAGCATTCCAGGTGACTCCCTCATGAAGCTGGCTAAGATAATGACAACAGTGTACAAAGAGTCATCAAGGGAAACACTGGATACACTGAAGAATCTAAAATATCAAACTTTTCATTTGTTAACACTTTTTTTGTTTACCTCATAATTCCAGATGTGTTCCAGATGTTATTTTCATAGTTTTGATGTCTTCAGTTTTGTCCTACAGTGTAGAGACACACCTGTCAGTGATACTGTACACATCGACATGAGCGTTTCACTGGGAAATATGTCGCTTGTATTTTCATATGAACTACATCCGGAACATTGAGTAACATATTTTCCAAAATCTTCACTCGTGAGGAAATCACTGAATTGTTTTGATTAAGCTGCACAGTTTTTGTTTGTGAATGTTTCCATATAATATAAAGAACATTACACAGTGGTGTGAAGATATGAAGTTTATCTTCTTGTGTTGAAAATATTTCAATCTTTCACTCACCACTCGTGATAAATCCACTCACCACTCGGAGGTAAACTTCATATAATAAAGAGAAGTAAGAGTGCGAATGAGAATCAATATGAGATTCATATTGATATGAATTAAGTGAATGTCGAATGTCAGGTTGAACATGAGCAGTTTTTGTATCAAAAAACAAAACCCACCCCAAACCAATCAGGTGTGATGTATTTGACTGTGTGGAGGAAATGCAGTGGTGTGGAGACAGACAGGAAGTCCGACCTCTCTCAGTGTGTGTGAGAGAGATTGAGCTCAGAGACTCACACTCCTGCTCTGTGCGTTCAGCTTCCACTCTCTGGAAACTTTAGGAACCGTTTCTGTCTGAACTCCACTGATGTATCGGGTTCGAGTTCTCCAGGATGATCTCTTCATGTGGAAACTGGACTTCAGATTTAAATTTGGGATCTGATTCTGTCAGGAAGAGAAGGAGTCTGTGTGATGAGGCCTGGTGAAGCCAAGCTGTCTTTTAATATTTAAATATTATTTGGTAATAATAATAATAATAATTTGTAAGAATAATTTGTAATTACGCACGAACAGTAGTCTGTGCGTGATTTTGCTGAAAGCTGAAGAACTCGGTTCGGTTTGAGAGACAGACCCACTTTTAGAGAAGTGAACTGGTGCCTGAAGTCTGTGCACCAGGTTTTCACCACAAGGAGGGGGTGTTTCAGGGGAAGGTCCTTGCTCGAGTGTGGCTCCAGCGCAGGATCCGCGGACCCGAGCTCTTCTGAAACGCTGTGGGACAGAAGGAGCGCTGCGGCCCCATGGAACCGGTGGGCAGCACGATGACGGGGCCCTCGGACAGCCACCGGGGGACCGATGTGATGGAGAAGTACACGGAGGTGAGCTTCGGCCAGGGGAAGAGCGGCCCGGATGTGGCCCGTCTGTCCTGCCTCGCGCGGAACTTCGGGGACGTGGAGCCGCTGTGCGCTCTCTCCGCCCCGAACACCGGCGCTGATTTCACCGGCAGCGCGAGCCGGGAGCGCACCGAGGACTTTCTGAAGATCGAGCCGGGACCGTGGGAGGACATCACGGACAAAATGTTCCCACTCAAGGAGAGCACGACCTTAGGACTGTGCCCCACAGACGCGTGTAAGTTTATTAAAGACGAGCGGGAACCGGCGCTGATCTCCGCGCCTCCGCGCGCCGCCTTCGACATCCCGCAGCACGCCGAGGTGTTGGATGGGGTCACCGCGAACCTCGGCTCGGTCCAGCCGCCCTTCATGGACTCCGGCTCGGGCGTCATGGTGGATATTCCTCACCCGGGGGCACTAGTGCCTCTGTCCCAGATGAAGCCCGAGGCGGCCGCTGCGCTCGGCTTTGACTCGGCGGGGGTGTGTAAGACTGAGATGGGAGGATGGGACCCGCACCTGTGGTTCTCCGCCGCGCTGGCTGAGGAGCGGCCCGGTCAGGTGGGTTTCTCCCCGCAGGAAGGCCTCCACGGCTCGGGCTTCCTCCAGCGCGCTCCCGCGGTGTTCAGCGCCTTCCCGAGGTGAGTGGCGCACAGGCCGCGTCTTTACGCACCGCTTTATGAACCCGCACAGGCCCACGGACCTCACATTTACACATCATAGCTTCGAGCAGACCCTGCGGCCTTCAAACGCACAGATTTCAACTTAAATTAAGGATCTGTAAGGGCGAAAATGAACATTCTGTAGTTTTCTTTTTAATATTTTCAGGAAAACTCAACTAAACTGGGGTTTAAACAGCTTTACATTTGTTTAGAGGTCTTTAGTTCTCAACCCTGGTACCTGAGACCCTGTCATTACATTACATTACATTACATTACAGGCATTGAGCAGACACTTTTATCCAAAGAGACGTACACCGTGCCCAGAGCAGCCTGGGGGGCAGTTGGAGGTTCGGTGCCTTACTGAAGGGCACTTCAGCCATTCCTGCACAGTGAGCCCCAAAACACCTGATTCAGCTAATCAGCTCATTAACAGTCCCGAGTGAACTGAACAAAGTGTATTAGAGCAGAGAAAGACTAACCTGTGCGGGACGGGACGGGGCGTTCTCCAGGGAACCTGTGCTGTAGACTGTCATCAAAACTACATGTCTGTGTGTCCTCAGTGCTACCTTCTGTCCTGATGTTATTTCAGCCACAAAAATATTACGTTTTCCAAATCAGTTTTATTCCTCCGATGGTTTTATAAGTGTAAAAGCTGATAAAAGTAGGAGCACTACAGTGAAAAGCACCCAAATTGTCTTCAGATTTATGTTTTATTGCAGATGAAATGAAAATGTAGCATGTTCCTGAACATTACTGATCCTGGTGTTAGATATCCTGCAGCCTGATAACTGGGATAAGAACATTCCTTTAAAGAACAGAGGAGTCGTGAGCATCATGATGATGAATGTGAAGGTGGACATCACGCCTGTAATGCGTGTTTTATTTCATGGTAAACATCTTCAGATCCTTCAGCAGTCAGCTACACGCTGTGAACACTTGCTGTTTGTTCGTGTCTGTGATCATAGAAACACAGAGCGGAAGATGGGAGTGGAAGCAGATGAGATGAACAGGTAGAGAGAGAGAGAGAGAGAGAGAGCAGGATGGAGAGAACAAACAGACAAATAAAAACAAGCAGGGAAGTGAGCAGGGAACAAAAAATGGATGAGCTCTAAAATAATTTATTCTGATTAGAGTTTGAATTCATTTTCAGGTTGTTTTGTTGAGGCGAAATGTCTTTTGGGAAAGTCTTAGATCACCTGATTGGTCAGAAGGTGTTGATTAATTCTCTCTAACAGCAGCTCTGACAGTAGTGCAGGTTTATATTAATGCACTTGTTCTAATACGTTATGGTTTCCATAGTAACAGCTCATTTACAGGGGCGTGTCCAGCAGATGCAACACTGTTAATAAACAGGTTAAAAACATGTCATCACTGATCGAGTGAGATGTTTATTTAACATTTAGGGAAGGAGTCTCCAGTGTCAATGATTTGTAACAGTCAGAGGTAAAGCTGTAAACACACACGTATTTATTTTTTTAAAGGTTTTTTTGGTCTTTTTTCACCTTTATTGGATAGGACAGTGTAGAGACAGGAAATGAGTGGGAGAGAGAGACGGGGAGGGATCGGGAAATGACCTCGGGTCGGAATCGAACCCGGGTCCCCGGATTTATGGTATGGCACCTTATCCACAATGCCCCCTCATATGTATTTTTTAACCAGATTAAATCAGCCTCGCCCTGCAGAACTCTTTTATGGCATCTTCAGTGTGATGACTGTTTTTTTTTTTAATGGATTGAAGTCTAAATCCTCAGTGTGTGTGTGTGTGTGATCTGTGTGTAGTGTACATGCACAGAGAGCGTGTGTGATATGTGGAGACGAGGCTTCAGGCTGCCACTACGGAGTCCTGACATGTGGAAGCTGCAAGGTGTTCTTCAAGAGAGCTGTGGAAGGTAAGGGTGAGAGGAACGTGGTGGGAAAAGGAGACGGTGAGAAAATAAACAACAGCAGCAACATCCAGATCAGTGACGATAATCAGTGCATGTTATGATCTGAAGTGTTTTGAGCATCGCTGCAATCATGAGCAGAAAATTAGAAATGTATTAGAGATCCCAAACCAACTAAAGTCCTCGTGAGGTCATTTTGTGTTGTTAATGTTGTGTAATCTGTGCAGCAGAAATGTCTGAGCTCCGTGAATCATCTGTACACTGAGTCTCGCTCAGTCACTCGTCTATCACATGTGCCATCGTTCACCATGTTCTCTTTTGCGCACTTGTTATTCTCTGTATCTTCTAAAGACAGATATGTCAGAGCCACAATGTCTGACCATGACCATGTCACTCTGTTCTTTCAGCTTCGCCTCCATCTAGCTCACCTCCTCTCCTTCTCACTGTCTCCCTCTGCTCTTTCCTCATTCTTCCTTCTTATCCTCAAAATCTTTATTGCTCATTAAATTGCGATTTCAAAAGGACATACTTGCATTTACGTTTTGGGAGGTACAGTACACAGACAGTAAAATGAGGGAGTTTCCTTTATCTGGATGTTAACGATGGTTTCACTTTTGTGAAGGACACCATAACTATCTGTGCGCCGGGCGGAACGACTGCATTGTGGATAAGATCAGAAGGAAAAACTGTCCTGCGTGTCGTCTCAGAAAATGCTACCAGGCCGGGATGATGCTTGGAGGTAACTTTTCCGTGTGTGACCCCAGTGTGCTGCTCCTCTTCACCTCCTGATTGATTTACATCAGAAGAACTGAATGTACTTTAATATATGAGACAGTATCAGTTCAGTTATTACAGAGAGTAAATACGATCTAAACAAGTTCCCAAAATTCAATCAGAAGTAAAAGCACAATGACTAACTTTCTGGTTAAATTACAATGCAAGAGATCCGACTGAGCGTTTCTTGTTTGCTCAGTGAACCAGTATAACTTGCTCATGTGTTTCCAGATACTGAAATTTTTAGTGACGTAAAAATAATCATTTTAAAAAGTTTGTGAGAGAAAATACATAAACGCACAGAGTCATGAAGAGCAAGGAGTGATCAAAAGTCTGGGATGAAGTTCTGGAAGAGTATCAGTCAGGGTTTAATCATTAAAAAAAAATCCCGACATTAAATCTGTTATTAATGTAAAGAATATGACAGAACTGTGAGCCAGAGGAGCTCGTCCACCGAAAGTCAGTCAGCAGGTAAAGAAGGGATTAGTCAGAGCCAACAGGAAAAGGAGAACACTAAACATGACGCTACCATCACCATGCTTCACAGTTTGAATGTCCAGGTTCAGGCGTCTTCATGTTGAGGTCATGTGACAATTTAATTGAACAGATTGACTCCATTCAACAATGTTCTTTCACTTCTGATGGAAATTTGACCAGCAGTGGGGGTGAATACTTATGCAGTCACAATTTATTTTAATTATGTAAACTATATTTATATATTGAGGGCTATTTTGTGTAGATTCACAATATCAAATCCCAGAAAGTCCATTTCGGTTCCAGGTTGTCATGTGACACAACATGGAAAAGTTCAAAGGGGGTGAAAACTTATGAAACACTTTGTACCACAAATGTTTACATCAAAGCTGTTTTTGGTGAAAAATGTTTTTTTTTTTCAGTGTGGCATCAATAGCAATGTTTAAAACCTATGGATTAAAAGGTTCTTTGGGGAACCTATGAATGGTCCTTCTATAGAATTGCTCACATTTTTTTGCACATGAAATGTGTGTGTGTGTGTGTGTGTCTCTCTCTCACAGGTCGTAAGTTGAAGAGATTTGGTGTTCTGAAGGCTATGGGTCTAGGCCCGTCCCTGATGTTCCAGGGTCACACTTTGGCCTCCATGTCATGTGTTCCTGGGATCCAAGAGCTGCAGTTTTCACCTCAGTTTATAAACATCCTTGAGAACATTGAACCCGAGATGGTCTACTCTGGCTTTGATAACTCCCAAGCTGAACTGCCACATCTGCTCCTGAACAGCCTGAACAGACTGTGTGAGAGACAGTTGCTGTGGATCGTACGCTGGTCCAAGGCTTTACCAGGTTTGGCGACCTCTGTATCCACTCAGAGACACACACTGTTCCTGATTACGGTTCACCGCAGAGCCTTACACTGACACGACACGTCTTTGTGGTGGTTGTGTGATGAAGGCAGGTGAGGTTTATGATTTTTTGTGAAAGAGAGAACCATGTCCAGGTCGGAGGGCAAATCCAAACTGATGTGTGGGACGAAATTAAAGGCCGATCAAATCCCTTACATGAAACCAGTTGGTGATAACAGCGGTTCAGATTGGTGATGGAGGCGAACAGTAGGAGAAAGACACACAAGATGGATTACAACACTTGCGTATCATTTCCTCGCAGAAGAAGCAACACGTTCTGTAATAAAAATGGATTTTAATGTTCAGTTAGCGATGAATAACACGGAGAGTGACACTGATATTATATAATCACATTACAGACGACATCCAGCTCCGTGTCTACAAGACGAACTGCTCATTTTCACTTTATATAAATAATAAAATAAATAATATTGTAAACTGATCTGTACATCAGCATTTTTCACTCACGTCAGTGTTAAAGCTGATGCTAATGCTGCCATGGCAAGGGCACGAAGAATGCCACAGCTCATCACATCTTCATCACTTACACGTCACCTGTTACAGCCGTCATTCCGTAAATATCTTTAATCAGCTTCATAATTATTGACACATCTCAAATTTGATCGACTTTCCAGTCAAAGACAAAGAAAATGAAGACCTGCTGGATCACTGACGCTCTAGAGCTGATGCTCCTGTAACGATTGTTGGCATCATAAGTTCAGACAAGTGTCAAGATATTTATATTTTAGCTCGAAACCTGGTTATTTCTGCCAGGACGTTACACCTTGGCTGTAGATCTTTCAACAACACAGAGGTCTCACATATACACCAAATTCAACACAGAAATGTTTCTGGAACACAAATGAAAGTGACCTCAGTCTCTGGACTTGTTTAAACCTTGTGGTGTCCAGAGCGTCTTCTAACTGTGTATCTGTAGACTGTCCATATGGGGGCCGTCCTCTACAGGAGTGAAGTGATGAGAACCTCAGCTAGAAGTAGGGCATCACAATGGATCAGGCAGGTCCAAGGAGCAGGAGAGGTTCAGCATCACTGGTATCTCAAGATCAACATGTAATAGAGGGAGAGAGAGAAACACAGGTTGTTGGGTATGACCCTTGTCACCTAATGGTTAAGAACAGTGACCATTTTGTGCTGAGTGCAAGCAGAGACTCTGGTGAGAGTGGGGGGGGGGGGGGGGGGGGACCACGACACAGCATCCATACATCCCAGTTTACCAAAACACTCTGTCTGAGGATCCTCCAGATCTACTCCTTTACCTCATAAACACCATTAACACAAGGCTTGACTAAACAGATCTGTTTTCAGCCGAGACTTAAACACTGAGACTGTGTCTGATTCCCGAACGCTACTTGGAAGGCTGTTCCATAACTGTGGGGCTTTGTAAGAAAAGGCTCCGCCCCCTGATGTAGCCTTCACTATACGAGGTACCAGCAGATAGCCTGCACCTTTTGATCTAAGTAGGTGTGGCGGGTCATAGAGGAGCAGAAGTTCACTCAGGTACTGTGGTGCGAGACCATTCAGTGCTTTAAAGGTCAATAGTAGTATTTTATAATCAATACGAAATTTGACTGGGAGCCAATGCAGTGTGGATAAGACAGGGGTGATGGGGTCATATTCGGAGTGTCTAACATCCTCTACAAGTGCAAACAACTTTGTGAGACATTACAGGAAGAGACTCAGTGATGACAACCAGATTAAACAGAAAATATTTCTTATGAGTTTAATGCTTGTTGTTTTGTTTGTAAGGTTTCCGCAATTTACACATCAGTGATCAGATGACCCTGATCCAGTACTCGTGGATGAACCTGCTGGTGTTCTCTCTGGGCTGGAGAACCTTCCAGAACGTCTCCTCTGATTTCATGTACTTTGCTCCTGACCTCATCCTCAGCCAGTAAGTCTGATCAGTAAAGCCCACCTGACCTCGTCAAGATAATCAACGTGACGCTGTTTGGTTCAATATTAAACTCATGACCTCATAACGCTTTATATTGTTTTGATCATCACAAGTTGTACATGTTGTTCTAATGGATGTTCTTCTGGCAGTGAGTGTTGCGTTTATGTTACTGACTCTTTCCAGATGAAGTGATTTTCTTAACTAACAAGGAATAATTTATTTAAAAGTTTTGAATGATTTACAAATAATAATTGTCTGAATGACCTCGTGTGGAAAGTCTGAGAGGAAACAGTGTGTGTGAGATTTATTCTTGGACGCCGTGGAGACTTCAGATCTCTAAGACACTCGTGAAAGAGTCAGACACAACCTGAAGTTAGACACGTGTGAGTAATGGGCTGCATCAAAAAAATCAAATACAAAGGAAAAAAAAACCCCAAATAAAGAGTGTGTTGTGTTCATAAGGTCCGTGCGAATGAAAACGTTTTCCACAGACTTTATTTCACTGCTGTTTTAAACAAACCAACTTTTATATTAACTCTTAATTATAATACACACTCGGGTCATTTGGAGATGCGAAGGTATAATACTGATCAAACGCTGTCAGGATTAAAACTTAGTCCTCTCAAGTTTACACTTTTACATCTAATTTATTTGGTCAGACATGAAAATGGACATGTGCCGTTTTGTTTGTGTGAAAAACTCGTCATCTGTAGAACCTTTTATTCCTGTTTATTATGTCTGCATGTTTTTACACGTCACTAAATCAGGGCCAGAACTGTTTTGTACGACGTTTCAAATTTAATTACATTCTAGAATCATTTTTTTTCTCAGAGACGTTTGCATTTGACATGTCAGTGATAGAATCCTGAGCAGTCATGAAATCTTCCTCTTACGGTTCCTGGTCTTTTGTGTCTGTAGTGACCGGCTGAGGATGACTCCGATATACGACCTGTGCGTGGCCATGCAGGTGATCCCTCAGGAGTTTGCGAGGCTGCAGCTCAGCAGGGAGGAGTTCCTGTGCATGAAGGCCCTAATGCTGCTCAGCACTGGTAAACAAACAAACAAACAAACAAACAAACAAACAAACAAACAGCCTCCGTTTTCTTCATAGCAGTCCTAATAAACCTGATCTGATCTCACCTCTGAGACTGACCTACTTTTCAGTCTAAAATAACACGGTGTACCATTTTGAGGCTTTAGAGCTGATAGGAGACGGAGCAGGAGGTTGAGGAGGTGTTCAGATAAGAGTGATTCACTGCAGGGTCACGTGAACGTGATGAGCCTCGCCAGCGTCACCAAACCGTTATTGTGTACTGACTGTGTGGTTTCATCACTTAAATATAAAATATGAAGCAGCGCTGAAGGGCCCGAGCCCCTCTGCTATACCAAATCTGGCATGAATCCAACAAACTGCCTGGGAGGAGAACGTTAAAAGCCATGGTCTAATGGTTGGAGAAGCAGCTTTGGGACCAAAAGATCGCTGGGTTGGTCCCCTGGACCAGCAGGAATATGCTATGTTGTATGTCACTCTGGATAAGCGTGTCTGCTAAATGCCTGTAATGTAGCTTATCAAAACCCAAAATAACTCACTTCCTGTTGGCGAATACAATGCACCTTATAGTTTTGTTTGTCTTGGGGCTCCCCACACACCTGCCAAATTTGACACAGGTAGGTGAAACTATATACCAGGCAGAAGTCTCAAATGACATGTGGGGGTGCTATGGAGCTCCCTGGATACACCTGGCGTCAAGCCTCTAACCCTGAGTAGCAGTGGCCAGGACTGATGTCATACCAAATTTCATGAGTTTTCGCCCATGGGAACCACCTCAAAAACGTCCAAGTCTTGAAGAAAAATAAGAAGAAGAATCATGAGGGTGGCACGGTGGTGTAGTGGCTAGCGCTGTCGCCTCACAGCAAGAAGGTCCGGGTTCGAGCCCCGTGGCCGGCGAGGGCCTTTCTGTGTGGAGTTTGCATGTTCTCCCCGTGTCCGCGTGGGTTTCCTCCGGGTGCTCCGGTTTCCCCCACAGTCCAAAGACATGCAGGTTAGGTTAACTGGTGACTCTAAATTGAGCGTAGGTGTGAATGTGAGTGTGAATGGTTGTCTGTGTCTATGTGTCAGCCCTGTGATGACCTGGCGACTTGTCCAGGGTGAACCCCGCCTTTCGCCCGTAGTCAGCTGGGATAGGATCCAGCTCGCCTGCGACCCTGTAGAACAGGATAAAGCGGCTACAGATAATGAGATGAGATTTCTCAGTCTCAGCATTCGATATGTCATCTCTGTCCTGTTTTCAATGAAGTACAGAATTTCCACGATTTGAAAATCGCCATATTATATTTTTATTGACGTTTTACACAGCGTCCCAGTGTTTTGGAAATGGGGCTGTACCTTCATAACATAAATAAAAGATCACTGAGAAAATATTTAATCTGAAATGTGACTTGAACAAACCTGGTGCTGAAACTGAATCATCGTAAAGGACAGAGGGCAGATTTACTCACTGTGTCACATTAAAGTCCAGAGATCTGAAAGGGTTAATCATCAAGTCTCATCTCATCTCATTATCTCTAGCTGCTTTATCCTGTTCTACAGGGTCGCAGGCGAGCTGGATCCTATCCCAGCTGACTACGGGTGAAAGGCGGGGTTCACCCTGGACAAGTCGCCAGGTCATCACAGGGCTGACACATAGACACAGACAACCATTCACACTCACATTCACACCTACGCTCAATTTAGAGTCACCAGTTAACCTAACCTGCATGTCTTTGGACTGTGGGGGAAACCGGAGCACCCGGAGGAAACCCACGCGGACACGGGGAGAACATGCAAACTCCGCACAGAAAGGCCCTCGCCGGCCACGGGGCTCGAACCCGGACCTTCTTGCTGTGAGGCGACAGCGCTAACCACTACACCACCGTGCCGCCCCTAATCATCAAGTCATCATCTGTTTATCAGAAAAACATGAACACTGTGTGTGTGAGACAGTAAAGAGACAGGAGAGACAGGATTAATGGAATAAAAGGAATTAATGGAACTTTTGTTCAATAATAAACTCGCTGTTGTGCTTTTGGAGTAAAATAATGTATTTATTAAAGAATGACACCTTACAGTTTTTATCCATTTATAGTTACATTTAATGATGTGGAACATCTGTGGAATAAGTCCGTTCACAGACAAAACAAATGCGGTTTGTTATTACTTTTATTAATTACTTTGGTAAACAACCAGTTTTTAAATTTATTTATGAGTAGTTTATGTGGTGTGTCCACTGGACACGCCCCTGTGTATGAGCAGTTACTATAGAAACAAGAGTGTATTAGAACGAGGATGTTAACGTTCATGTTACAGCTGGAACTCCGTGTGCTGTTACACCGAAATAACGAACACCTTCTGACCAATCAGATTCAAGCATTCAACCACAGATAATTAATCAACACCTTCTGACCAATCACAGTCCAGAATTGCGATTGTATAAATAAAGGAATATAAAACAATGCAAGAACACATGACGTTAATGTTAGGTGTTTTTGCTTTTCAGTTCCTTTAGAGGGTTTGAAGAGTCAAAGCCAGTTTGATGAGATGAGACAGAACTACGTCCGAGAGCTGAGTAAAGCCGTGCAGATGAAGGAGAAGGGCGTGGTGGGCAGCTCACAGCGCTTCTACCATCTCACCAAACTCATGGACTCCATGCATGAGGTACATAAACACAACGCCACGTCACATACCACAGCATTACATCACGTCACATGACCCAGAACTTCATAAACAGAAACATTTATCTGTGTACAGTGTGTTTGTTTGTTTGTTTGTTTGTTTGTTTACAGTCACAGCAGCTGTCAAGGTCATACCTCTGCCAAAACACACAGTCTATATGATCCGATCTATAGGGAGTCTTCAGTTATGTAATTATCAAACTATGAATATAAATAAAAATAAATGAATACGGTTCTCTATAAATAAAGGGTAAAGTGAAATATTTGTTGATTTGAAAATAAATTATTTTATTGAGAATTATTCAGCACTTTACCTGAAGAAGACGAAGACTTCATGAAAAGTCTCTCTGAGCAAATGAGACATTTTCACTGGGATCTTCAGGGTCTTGGTGGAACCTTTCAGGAAGCTCAGAACCTCCAAGAACCTTTTTCTCAGAGTCTACAGCAGGAGCAGTCTTTTTAAAAATCTCATCTCATCTCATTATCTGTAGCCGCTTTATCCTGTTCTACAGGGTCGCGGGCGAGCTGGATCCTATCCCAGCTGACTACGGGTGAAAGGCAGGGTTCACCCTGGACAAGTCGCCAGGTCATCACAGGGCTGACACATAGACACAGACAACCATTCACACTCACACTCACACCTACGCTCAATTTAGAGTCACCAGTTAACCTAACCTGCATGTCTTTGGACTGTGGGGGAAACCGGAGCACCCGGAGGAAACCCACGCGGACACGGGGAGAACATGCAAACTCCGCACAGAAAGGCCCTCGCCGGCCACGGGGCTCGAACCCGGACCTTCTTGCTGTGAGGCGACAGCGCTAACCACTACACCACCGTGCCGCCCCTTTTTAAAAATACTTCTATAATTTTACATTTAAAAGACAGTAAACACAGATTTATTCACGCTGCAGAAAACAGACATGGATTTTCTAAAAACTGAAAATTTATTATACATTATTTTATTTCATACATTACGATACTTCTTTAAATGAATGTAAAGGGAAAGCTGTATCTCCAGGGGGCTGCAAAAGTAGGTATACAGTAAAGATTATTCCATTATTATAATAATAGTGTGAGGTTTCATTTAATACTAGAATTTGTTTTTCATTACTGTATACCTACTTTTGCAGCCCCGTGTGTGTGTGTGTGTGTGTGTGTGTATATATATATTAGAGAGAGAGTATTATTAAATGGTAAAGTAATCCAAGCTGTTTCATTTTTTTCTGTAGATATCAGAGAGCAGATATGAATTCTGTAGAATAATCAGCTGATTATCACTCGCTGTTCCATCACTCAGATAAACACACCTCACTTTATCACTCCCTGGAATTACACGCACATGTTCTGGCCTGATTCTGCAAATACAGCACTGATGGAACGTATGTGTGGTGTGTGTGTGTGAGATAATGTGCTAAAGTTTGCGTCACTCGTGTGTGTGTGTGTGTGTGTGTGTGCAGATAGTGAAGAAGGTCAACCTTTACTGTCTCAGCACCTTCATCCAGGCTGAGAGCATGAAGGTGGAGTTTCCCGAGATGATGTCGGAGGTCATTGCGTCACAGCTCCCGAAGGTTCTGGCCGGCATGGTCAGGCCCCTCCTCTTTCATGGGAAATGATGTCATGACAGAGCAGTGGATTGTGGGAAATGGACGAGTGCCATTCAGCTCAGTGACGTGATCTGGGAGAAACGTGTGTTTTTTTTTTTAAATGCTCTTTCTCCATGAGATGTGTAATGGTTCAATCCCTGCTTTTGTTCTGATGTTTAGTTCGAAGTAAAGATAAAACTTTCATGTTTTCTGTAACCGTCTCTCTGAGGAATCTCAGTCCTACAGTATAATTCCGTGGTGAAGACAAATTTACGACTAAACAGCACTTTAAACGTTACACTTCTTCTTTCACGGCTTTTATAAAGGAGGAGTCCAGCCCTGATGAAGAAAGAATGAATTCACAGCAACCAATTCACACCAATCTCTGAAAGTGTCTCCTGTGTCTCCGTATCAGCGGTACAGGGGGTCATCCTGCGTATTTTAACATTCATCAGGACAACAGAATAAAACGCACGGGTTGTGTGGCGTGAATGTGTTGAATGTTGTTAAAGAGATTATGTAAGGCTTGTCATTTCCGGGACCTGAACTCAGCAGACCTGGCAATGGAGGGAGGATCATTCCAGCACCATAAGTCAAGGTTGTGTCACATTCCTCTGCATTTAAATGGAAAAGTACACGGAGATCCTGGCGCCGGGCTGCGCCGCCGTCTTCTTCCTCTCCAGAAGGCTGGAAGTGTAACTGATGATGAGTGTGTGTTGTTTTCTTTTTGTGCATGTTGCTCAAAGTTATTAGGACTGTACAACATAATGAGGTTATGGTGTAGAAATTTATTGACAGTAAAACGTTCACACGTGTGAAAACAAGCAAAAAAAAAAAAAAACCCTAACACAGTGATAAGGCATTGTTCAGTTCAATCACTTCACCTGTTCAGTTCCAACACCTGATTAAAGACTGCATGGATAACGGCAACAAGACCATGTGCATTTTTCTTACAAGTTACAGCAATAAAATGTGAACAATATCGGTGACAAAAACACGAGAGAATGAAACTGCATCAGAACGGGTTCCTCATGCTGCACGCGAAAGAGTGAGAACAGTCTGAAGAGGAATAATGGAGGAAAAATGAGGCACGTTTTCAATCTCAGCCTTTCACAAATCAGTAAAGTGGAGATGGGAGTGTGTGTGTGTGTGTGTGTGTGCGGTGCTGCTCATCTGTTTGAGTTAAGATGAAGACACTAGAAATGTTTCTATGAACCAAAAATGGTTTCTGATGCTAATAAATAAACAAACGTGTTGAAGTGACGCTGTGTGTGTGTGTGTGAGGCTGTGAGCAGTGATGTGTTGCGTTGAGCTGTGTGTGTGTGTGTGTGTGTGTGTGTGTAATGTTAGCGATAGGAAGCAGAACACACACTTAGATTTTATTTCGCATCTGTCTCCTGGGACAGAATGTGAGGACGTCGCTTCACTGTATGTTTCCATTGAGAAAATCGAGACGAGATTACTAATGTGAGATAGAGGAAGGGGGCGGGGCTTCCAGGGGTCAAGTAATATCAGGGAGTCCAAAACACCTTCTCACCTGTCAATCATTCTGGATTCATACATCAGTCACCTCATCCGCTGTTTTTATTTGGGGGAAAAAGACGCCTTGTATTTCTGAGTGGAGCAAATGTTAAAACTTCTGAAGGTCAGTAACATCTGCAGTCACTTCACTTTACTGGGTTTTTTTTAGATGATGTAATAAAACCTTATGGTTACCAGATTTAACAAGACACAGACTTTCACTACAGATTAAAAAGGTAAAAAACCCCTACAGATGAATGAGTGCTTATAAAACATTATAACACTAAGAGCTTTATGCTAAAACAATCCTGAGGCTGAAGAACAGCAGGACGCTTTGAATAGAACCTCAGTGACCTCACCGACTGTTACAGCTCCAGAGATCAACCATTTTCACAATGATGAGCTCTACACACCATCTACTCCATCAGGACACGCTGGACGTGGGCTCCGTGAGTGGGCTCAGATGAAAACCACATAGTTTTTGGGGACGAGTCCTGTTTTGCCCTCGTATGTGGCCTGGAGCCAGCCGGGTTCCACTGAAGGGTACACTGCAGAACACACAGTACCGGAGTTAATGAAGGCCAGGCGGTGCAGGGACTGTGTGACATAACACTGAACCGTAACTGGGAAATCGTAACCTAACTGGAACAAGATTCAGAAATGACAAACAAAAACAGCCAATAAATCACAAGAACAAAAAAAACCCAAAACAAAACTCCAACCCAAATTAGAAACTATTAAAAATAAAACAATAATAAATAAAATATGTTCAACTTTTAGCCGTTTTATTTCATTCCATTTTGGAAACTTTTTTTTGCTTAATTTCTTAAATTATTAAATACTACTCCAGCTACTATTAATAATATAGATGCAAGCAGTGATGAGGGGGCCAAGCAGAGGAGGGTATAGTTGCCATGGAAACAGGTTTCATATCAATTGACCAAAGAATGACTGAGACATGAGCTCACTTCCTGTTTGGCAACTTGCTAAATATCTTTCAGTGTAACAGACGAACAGTTTTGAAAAGAAGAAATCTGTCAGAAAGTCTGATTCTCAGTCATGTTTCCATCCTGCAGACTAAACGGAATAACTGAAGCCCGAGACCCACAGCAGCCCTGAACAAACGAGCTCACTGAGGAGGGAACGACGGGCCTGGGCTTTCACATACCCATATATATACACACATATATAAAAGTGTGAGAGAGAGGGAGAGACAGAGAGAGAGCGAGGGAGAGACAGAGAGAGAGACAGACAGAGAGAGGGAGAATATTGGATGGTTGCAGGAAGATGTGAAGTGTATCTCTGAGTGGCGAGTGTGTATATCACAAGTGAGTGAAGTGAACGAGTGAAAATATTTTCAACACGAGAAAATAAACTTCATTTCTTCACCCCACTGTGTAATGTTCTTTATATTACATCGACACATCCACCAAAAAACGCACAAGTTAATGAAAAGAATTTTAATTTTGAACCAGTTCACCATTTTGACAACGCGCGTCTAGTCACCTGGAAAAGACTGGGAGTGATGTCATCGGAGTGAAATATCGGGGATTATGTCCCTCAGATCCGTGATGTATTTTGTATGAAAAATGTGTTTTTCAACACGAGAAGATAAACTTCATATCTTCAAGCCAGCGCGTGATTTTCTTTTTATTATATCAATACATTCACAAACAAAAAGTCCCCAAATTTATCAGAACAATTCATCGATTTCCTCACGAGTCACAGATAGAGATTTATGTCATGAAGATAAATATGAGATATTTCATGTTTTGTTGGTCAACTTTATGTCATTTGTTACTATCCATCCATTCCTGCGTTTCAGTCCTGCGACACATTCCAAAAGAAGATGGGGCGGGGCAATTTAGGCCGAGTAATGAGGTAAAACACTTAAAGAATGATGTGATGTGAAACAGGTGACTGTAATCATGATTTGGGACAAAATCAGTCTCCAGGAAAGGCCGAGTCTGCGTCTGAAATCACTCACTCATTCACTACTCCCTACTCACTATCTAGGGCATTCTATAGAGAGGACTATGTAGTGAGCTCATTGGTAAAAGAAAAAAGAAAAAAACAAAAAAACCACTTTGGGACACTACTCCGCCGTACCGTTATTTACATCATTACTGTCGCACAATTAAAACGTGCCGGATCAGTCGGCTGGTGGGTTTAAAAATAATAAATACATGCGTGTGTTTTTATGATAAATCCATATTACACTGAGCGCATTTCCAACATTAATCAATACAGAGTACTTTGTGTCTGCTGCAGCTTTCAGTTCTTTTAAACCAAGGCCGAATTTCTATGCCGCTGCCTTTTATTCAACCACATTTGAGGCTTTTGATTAATTCCTCACTCTGCACTGGAACTTTTATTCTTGTATTTTATTTGTCTCATCTCATCTCATCTCATCTCATCTCATCTCATCTCATTATCTGTAGCCGCTTTATCAGTGCAAGCTGGATCCTATCCCAGCTGACTACAGGTGAAAGGCGGGGTTCACCCTGGACAAGTCGCCAGGTCATCACAGGGCTGACACATAGACACAGACAACCATTCACACTCACATTCACACCTACGCTCAATTTAGAGTCACCAGTTAACCTAACCTGCATGTCTTTGGACTGTGGGGGAAACCGGAGCACCCGGAGGAAACCCACGCGGACACGGGGAGAACATGCAAACTCCACACAGAAAGGCCCTCACCGGCCCCGGGGCTCGAACCCAGACCTTCTTGCTGTGAGACGACAGTGCTAACCACTACACCACCGTGCTGCCTGTACTTTATTTGTCTTATTCTATTTTAGCTTTTTTCCTGTTTTCTTACTATTTTTAATTGTACTCGAATGTCCGTTTATAATGCGTTTCTTCCTCCGTCCGTTCACTCCAACACTTTTTATTTCTCTCAGCACGACTGCAATGCATGATGGGATATATTGCTTGGTTTGTGACCATTGGTTGTACTGTACACTACTTTTCACGGTGCATTGTGGGATACTATGAGTGCACTATGTACGGTGTAATAATTCTCACTATACATTCAGACAGCACTACAAAATGGTGACCTCACTGTATAGTCCACTGCATAGTGAGTGATTTTGGACACAGGCTGAGTCTTTGAGGAAATTAGGAACAATGGAACACGGGCCACACAGTGTAAATCAACAAGCACCCACAAAATGAATTTTTGTTCCATCCCCTGTGGGTCTATGTTTGGAACACATATACAGTTTCTCATATGTATTTCAAACACTACACCAAAAGTTCTCCAAAACATATCCAGTTAAATTTGCAAATTAGTCAGATTGTTAATTGTGTGATTTAACGTCATGCTTCAGTTCACGTCGCACAACAAATCCTCTGAGATGCTTCAATATTCACTGAACAGAGAAAAATGACAAAATTACAATCAAAATCTTTATAATAGAGTTACTGATCAGCTAGCACTGGAGGAAAATAATAACATTTTATTTTCTCCATATTTAAGCCAAATTTCAGATTCTGCCAGTTTTCAGTTTTCAACAATGATGCACAGGTTGCAGCACTAGTTTTGTCATAACTGAAAACGTATTTGCATTTTTGGAAATAAACGCCCGTTAAAGTCCACTGAACCAATGTTGGTCACTCATTAAGTGACTGGACAAGATGAACTGCTTTCCTGCTCAAATCTGTTCTTACAAGAACATCCTCACAATGAACAAGCCTTCCATCCAACTGTGTCCTCTGGACCTACAGGTACGTGTTCACTACCTGCTCTACATCGTTTCATCACCTTCTGGATAATCATCTTCATCACTGATTGTTATCTTCATCCTCCTGGGAATTCTCACAGTCCACACATTCACACAGGTCTGTACACGGCACGCTAGCATTTCAACAACAGCATCAACCTTGTGAACATTTCCTGTCCTGTAGCTACAGCTCACACATTGCACAAGAGGTTCTGGAGCCGGTGATCAGGGGGTTAGGGGGTCCATACAATGGTCAGCTCTCCCTAGTCCAAATCCCAACCACGTCCAGTGTGTGATGGTGTCAGTATCTGCTGTTGTGAAGCCCTCATGTGCACTGCAGCCTGGGAACTGCACCGCTTGCAATGTTGGGTCAGTGAATCTGTACGGGGGGGCAAGCTTTGTTTGTTCCCCTGCTGAAGAAGAGCAAAAACTCTCATCTCAGACATCATTTATTTTGTGGGCTTTATGACCATACAGGAGGCAAACAAACTCATCCAGTGAATTCAGGATGTCGTCATCAACACAATACCGATTCCTTAGATTTGTGAACACATTGCGGACTTGGGGTTATCTTGAAGAACTTGCAGTGCTCTGTGCTTCCCCTTCCCATAAAAGGCACTTGTTGAGTCACATCCTGTGAAGACATGCAGTTCAACAAGACACTTACAAAAGCCTGCACCCAACTTGCTTTGCATCTGAGTGAGGTCTGTTCTTCCCAGACGTGAAGAAGACACGGCCACTGAAGTTTTCCAGAATGCTCAGGACAATGATGTATCTGGGCTCCACATTACGATGCTGGAGTGTGATGTACTAGCAGGCTCTGCATGCAGAAGAAGTCTGGTGTCTGCCTCTTCACGATCACTGGAAAGATCTTTGCACTCAGCTGTCTCACAGATGTCTTGTTTCCAAGTTAAAAGATGGCAAAATGGTCCATGAGTCACCATGATCATCAGACCAACGCAGCATGTCGGCTTTCACAATTTCCACGTCTCAAAGTTCCAACTGGAACATTTTCCATTGGCATGGCATCTTCCGTTCCTTGTCGTATATCTTTCCAACATGTGAATCTCCTCGAGCACGCCTCTCTATATTCTTCATGCTCACAAGTGGATGTGTGTCACACACAAAATCTACTCCAGAGAGCTTGTTCCTTCTTGCAATACAACATGAGTATAGCATCAGAAAGCTCTCCAAAGGCATCAGGAATATTTCGCATGGACTGAAGATAAGCCATTGCGTCAATTACCAGAGCTGCATCCTCAGGGAATTCTGTCCCATAAAAGTTGCAACAGGCATCTTCTGCGAACTAATCCACTTTTTTTGAACATTCCACAATTTTTGTGCATCAGTAACAGTTTGTCCTTTCTCATCTGTAACAGAACTCAAGTGCACAAAACTTTGGATTTATCGGAGAATCTCCGGTCCACAGTATTGTTGGTGACGCCATTTTGTTTAGTCAGTTGATCGACCTTTGACATACAAGTAGAATTCTGTCACATGGTGCCTGTGCCCAAGTGTATTAATGCGTTCTCTGGCTCACAATGGTAAACAATGTTCAGTGCGGTGGAATATTTAGACCTGAATTTGATCACAATTTACTCAAATTTGACAATTGGTTTTGTGGAGAACTTTTCAGCATTTAAATCTTCATCAAACAGCACATTTTAAACCAAGGCGTTCTCTTCAACCCAAGGGGGTTGGAATGGGCTTGTGAGTTACATGTTACTCCGTATGGCCTAACAATGTTCCTCAGAGAAAGATAGGAAGGAATTTGGATACTTCACCCTCTATGGTGCAGAATATCATTAAACCATTCAAGGAATCTGGAGGAATTTCGGTGTGTAAAGGGCTCAAGCCTAATCTGAACCCCCGTGATCTCCGATCCCTAAGACGGCATCAAGAACTGACATTCATCTACAGCTGATAGAACCACATGGGCTTGGGATTACTCTGGAGAACCTTTATCAAGCTACAATATGGAATTACATCCACAAACACCAGTTAAAACTTCACTGTGTAAAAAGGAAGCCTTATGTTAACTGTGTCCAGAAGCGCCATCGACTTCTCTGGGCTTGGAGGCGTTTGGGATGGACCATCACACAGTGGGAACGGGTATTGTGGTCAGACAAATCAGTATTCCAGGTGTTTTTTTTTGAAGAAATGGACACTGTGTGCTCCAGACCAAAGAGGAAAAGGCCATCACCATCCAGACTGTTAGCAGGAACAAGTCCCAAAGCCAGGGTGTGTCATGGTATGGCGTTGGGTCAGTGCCCTTGGCAAAGGTAACTTATACTTCTGTGATAGAACGTTAATGCAGAAAAGTCCACTGAGATTTTGGAGCAACATCTGCTGCCTTCAAGACGACGTCTTTTCCAGGGAGATTTCAACAAGATGACGCAAAACCACATTCTGCTCACATTACAAAGGCGTGGCTGTGGAAGAAGAGGGTGTGTCCCCTCTGTCCCCAATAGAGAATGTGTGGAGAATTTCTCATCTCATCTCATCTCATTATCTCTAGCCGCTTTATCCATCTACAGGGACGCAGGCAAGCTGGAGCCTATCCCAGCTGACTACGGGCGAAAGGCGGGGTACACCCTGGACAAGTCGCCGGGTCATCACAGGGCTGACACATAGACACAGACAACCATTCACACTCACATTCACACCTACGCTCAATTTAGAGTCACCAGTTAACCTAACCTGCATGTCTTTGGACTGTGGGGGAAACCGGAGCACCCGGAGGAAACCCACGCGGACACGGGGAGAACATGCAAACTCCGCACAGAAAGGCCCTCGCCGGCCACCCCGAACCCGGACCATCTTGCTGTGAGGCGACAGCGCTAACCACTACACCACCGTGCTGCCCTGTGGAGAATTTAGAAATGAAAAATATGACAGTTACGACCCCGAACTGTTTCACACTGTGGCAGCGGGGATGTGATCAAGCGTCGGTCTGTGAATGGAGGGCGGAGTCAGGGAAGGTAAGTGGCAGAATCACTGCACCTGACGGGAATTAACCTGTGTTTGTGTGTCTTCCCTAGTGACCGCGCCCTATAAGAGGAGAGGGAGAGCAGAGGAAGGGAGAGCAGAGGAAGGGAGAGCAGAGGAAGGGAGAGCAGAGGAAGGGAGCTCTCTCCCAACCAGAATGCTTGTGTGTGTGTGTGCGTGACTGGGAGAGTGTAGAGTAAAGAGCTGAAAAGCTAAAATAAAGAGTCTGAAAACTCAGTTCTGGCCTGCCGTGCTTCTGTGCTCCACCCACCTTCAACGATTCTTACAGTGGTGCCGAAACCCAGGACAGAGTACAGAAGAGAACAGCCCCATGGAGTCCTCCCCCTTCAAGGACCTGGTCCATGCCCTCGCCATGGCCCAACAGAGCCAGCACCAGGCGCTGATCGCCCTCCGGAAGGAGCAGGAACAACGGTTTGAAGCCCTGGTGCTGGTGCAGCAGGAAGATCGCCAGGCATTCCGGCACCTCCTCGTGTTGGCAGGGTCCACCATCACCACAGCCACGGACCCTCCCCACCTCACCCTAAAGAAGATGGGTCCGCAGGACGACCCCAAAGCCTTCCTCGCTCTTTTTGAGCAGGTAGCAGAGGCGTGGGGTTGGCCGGTAGAACAGCGCGCGGCGAGCCTCCTCCCCCTGTTAACGGGCGAGGCACAGCTGGCTGCGCTACAGCTCCCCACCAACAGCCAGCTGGTCTACGCCGACCTCTGCAGGGCCGTCCTCCAATGCGTGGGGCGCACCCCAGAGCAGCAACAGCAGCGCTTCCGCGCGCTGCGCCTGGAAGAGGTCGGCCGGCCGTTCGCATTTGGCCAGCAACCCCGGGACACCTGCCGGCGGTGGCCGAGGGCCAACAACCGTGACGCTGACGGAATCATCGATCTGGTGGTGCTGGAACAATTCATCGCCCGACTTCCGGAAGGAACAGCGGAGTGGGTCCAGTGCCATCGCCCTGCGTCACTGGATCAGGCCATTGTGCTGGCGGATGACCATATGGCAGCTGTTCCGACGGCAGGACAGCGTGTCTCCTCTTCTCCCCTTCTTTCTGTCTCTCTCCTTCTGTTCCTCATCCTCGCCCCATTCCCCCACCACGGAGGCGGGGGCCAGCTCCACCCCAGCCGGCCCGCCGCACCCACATTGCTCTACCGTTTCCTATTTCTGTGTCTGTGTCTTCCCCCCCTCAGGTGAGTGAGCTCCGAAACACCGGTGCAGAGGGACAGCCTGGGCCGGTATGCTGGCGCTGCAGGGAGCCGGGGCACCTCCAGCATCAGTGCTCAGTGATGGAGGTGGGCGCGGTGGTCCGAATCCCCGACGCACCAGAGACCACCTGGTCGTATCGCATAGCGATGAGTATCCAAGGGGGTACGTATCAGACTTTGGTGGACTCCGGCTGTAATCAGACCTCAATCCACCAAAGCCTGGTGCAAGACGAGGCATTGGGGAGAGCACAATTGGTGAAAGTGTTGTGTGTGCATGGGGATGTTCACAACTACCCTTTAGTGTCGGTCCACATTCTATTTCGAGGGGAAAAATTTAGAGTAAAGGCGGCGGTTAATCCTCGCCTTACCCACTCTATAATTTTGGGGACTGACTGACCGGGATTTCGGGAATTAATGACGCATTTAGTGAAGAGTGGGGCCTGCCATAGTTCAGCAGGGGGAGATCCCGGTGTGGCACTGGCGGGAGCAGCTGTCACAGAGCCATCTATGTCATCACTGCGTCAGAGTAAGGAGCAGCATGCTCCTTCTCCCTCTCTCGGGGATTCCTTCACGGATTTCCCGTTAGAACAGTCGTGAGATGAGACTCTGCGGCATGCATTTGACCAAGTGAGAGTAATCGATGGTCAAACTCTCCAGCCAAATTCCACACCATCCTTCCCCTATTTTTCCATTATTAAGGATAGATTATACCGAGTGATGCAGGACACTCAGAGTAAGGAACAAATAACAGCTTTTAATCCCAAAGAGCTGCCGGGAATTTATATTCCAGGCGGCTCACTTTAATCCCATGGCCGGACACTTGGGGCAGGATAAGACACTAGCCTGAATAATGGCCGGTTCTATTGGCCAGGGATTTGCGGCGATGTCCGTAGGTGGTGTACGGCATGCTGCGAATGGCAGTTAGTAATCCCGCGGCCATTCCAAAAGCACCTTTGCGCCCTCTGCCATTAATCGAGACCCCGTTCGAAAGAATTGGGATGGATCTCGTCGGGCCATTAGATCGGTCAACACGAGGATATCACTTTATTTTAGTCCTGGTGGACTATGCAACGCGATATCCAGAAGCAGTGCCTCTTCGCAATATCTCAGCACGGAGTATTGCAGAAGCACTCTTCCGCGTCATCTCCTGAGTTGGAATCCCCAAGGAGACTCTGACTGATCAAGGCACTACGTTTATGTCACGCACACTGCGCAAACTGTATGAGTTACTGGGAATTAAGCCGATCCGCACCAGCGTTTATCACCCACAAATGGATGGCTTAGTTGAACGGTTCAATCGCACCCTCAAGAACATAATTTGGAAATTTGTAAGCGAAGACGCACGCAACTGGGATAAATGGCTCGAGCCCCTGTTATTCACAGTGTGAAAGGTCCCACAAGCCTCCACGGGGTTGTCCCCGTTCGAATTATTATACAGGCGTAAGCCGCGTGGCATTCTAGATGCGCTGTGTGAAAATTGGAAGAAGGGACCTTCAACAAGCAAAAATGAAATTCAATACGTTATTGACCTGCGCGCCAAACTCCACACACTCACGCACCTAACCCTGGAGAATTTGCGGCAGGCCCAAGAACGTCAAGTCCGTCTGTACGACAGGGGCACGTGCCTTAGGGAATTCAGACCGGGAGATAAAGTACTCGTGTTGTTGCCCACGTTGAGCTCCAAATTGATCGCTAGGTGGCAAGGACCCTTTGAGGTCACACGGTGAGTCAGGGACGTCGACTATGAAGTGAGGCGAACGGACAGGGGTGGGGCGTTACAGATTTACCACCTCAACCTGTTAAAACTTTGGAACGAGGCGGTCCCCGTGGCGTTGGTGTCGGTGGTTCCAGAGAAGGCGGAGCTGGGGCTGGAGGTTCACAAAGGAAAATTGACATCGCCCACCGCTCCGGTCCCCTGTGGAGACCACCTCTCCCCGACCCAACTCACGGAGGTCGCCCAGTTGCAGACAGAATTTTTTGACATGTTCTCGCCCCTGCCCGGCCGCACCCACCTCATAGAACACCACATTGAGACGCCCCTGGGGGTAGTAGTGTGCAGCCACCCTTACAGACTGCCCGAACACAAAAAAAAGGTGGTTCAGGAAGAACTTGAGGCCATGCTCGAAATGGGCATCGTCGAGGAGTCCCACAGTGACTGCAGCAGCCCGGTGGTCTTGGTTCCCAAGACCGACAGGTCGGTCCGGTTCTGTGCGGACTATAGAAAAGTCAACGCGGTGTCTAAGTTCGATGCGTACCCAATGCCTCGTATTGACGAGTTGCTCAATCGACTAGGCACGGCTCATTTTTATTCAACACTGGATTTGACAAAGGGATATTGGCAGGTCCCCTTGACTCCGCTATCCCGAGAGAAAACTGCCTTTTCCACACCGTTTGGCTTACACCAGTTCGTCACACTTCCATTTGGGCTGTTTGGGGCACCCGCTACTTTCCAGCGGCTTATGGATAGGGTCCTCTGCCTCCACGCCACCTACGCGGCTGCATACTTGGACGACATCATTACTTATAGTAATGACTGGCCGCGGCACTTAAGCCACCTAAGGGATGTCCATAGGTCACTGAGGCGAGCGGGTCTCATAGCCAACCTGAAGAAGTCTGCGATTGGGCGGGTGGAAGTACGGTATCTGGGCTTCCACTTGGGCAATGGGCAGGTGCGTCCCCAAATCAATAAGACAGCAGCGATTGCGGCCTGCCCGAGGCCCAAGACCAAAAAGGGGGTGAGACAGTTCCTGGGGCTGGCTGGCTACTATAGTAGGTTTATTCCTAATTATTCGGACGTCACCAGCCCGCTGACTGATCTCACTAAAAAGGGGGCACCAGATCCGGTCCAGTGGACAGAGCAATGCCAGCGGGCTTTCTCTGAGGTAAAGGCTGCACTGTGTGGGGGGCCACTGTTACACTCCCCTGACTTTTCTCTCCCCTTTGTTTTGCAGATGGACGCGTCGGACAGGGGGCTGGGGGCTGTTCTGTCCCAGGAGGTGGAGAGGGAGGACCGTCCAGTGCTGTACATCAGCCGGAAGCTGTCGGTGCGCGAGGGCCGATACAAAACCATAGAAAAGGAATGCCTTGCCATCAAGTGGGTGGTCCTTGCCCTCCACGACTACCTGCTGGGGCACCCTTTCACCCTCTGTTTGGACCACGCGCCCCTGCAGTGGCTCCACCGCATGAAGGATGCCAATGCGCGGCTCACCCATTGGTATCTGGCACTCCAGCCGTTTAAGTTCAAGGTGGTCCACAGGCCGGGAGCGCAGATGGTCGTGGCGGATTTCCTCTCCCGTCGGGGGGGGGGGGGGGGGGGGGGGAGTCAGCTGCAGGCTGGACAGCTCCCCGGCCTGAGTCGGGCGGTGGGGGTATGTGGCAGCAGAGGCGTGGTCAAGTGTCGGTCTGGGATGGACCATCACACAGTGGGAACGGATATTGTGGTCAGACAAATCAGTATTCCAGGTGTTTTTTTTTGAAGAAATGGACACTGTGTGCTCCGGACCAAAGAGGAAAAGGTCATCACCATCCAGACTGTTAGCAGGAACAAGTCCCAAAGCCAGGGTGTGTCATGGGATAGCGTTGGGTCAGTGCCCTTGGCAAAGTTAACTTACACTTCTGTGATGGAGCATTAATGCAGAAAAGTCCACTGAGATTTTGGAGCAACATCTGCTGCCTTCAAGACGACGTCTTTTCCAGGGAGATTTCAACAAGGTGCTGCAAACCCACATTCTGCTCACATTACAAAGGCGTGGCTGTGGAAGAAGAGGGTGTGTCCCCTCTGTCCCCAACAGAGAATGTGTGGAGAATTTAGAAATGAAAAATATGACAGTGACGACCCGAACTGTTTCACACTGTGGCAGCGGGGCGTGGTCAAGCGTCAGTCTGTGAATGGAGGGCGGAGTCAGGGAAGGCAAGTGGCAGAATCACTGCACCTGACGGGAAGTAACCTGTGTTTGTGTGTCTTCCCCAGTGACCGCGCCCTATAAGAGGAGAGGGAGAGCAGAGGAAGGGAGCTCTCCCCAACCAGAATGCTTGTGTGTGTGTGTGTGTGTGTGTGTGTGTGTGTGTGTGTGTGTGTGTGCGCGCGCGTGACTGGGAGAGTGTAGAATAAAGAGCTGAAAAGCTAAAATAAAAAGAGTTTGAGAACTCAGTTCTGGCCTGCCGTGCTTCTGTGCTCCACCCGCCTTCAACGATTCTTACACACACCTTCAGACCTGTTTACAGGAAGAACGGGACAAAAATAACACCTGAGACACTTCAGCACTTGGAGTCTTCAGTCCATAAACAGCTTTACGTGTCGGGAGAAGGAACGGCAATATTATAAACATTATAAAGTGGGAAATGATTTACTGTCACAACTTTTTGAAATGTACTGTATTAAAATTGAAATCAGTGTTTCTTTTGAAAGAAAATTAACGAAATAAAAGATTAAATACTGTGCTGTTGTGTTGTTCTGAGTGTAATACGGGTCAAAGATTATTTACAAATCACTGTTTTCAGTTTTAATTTAATGCACTGTCCCGACTTTTTATGAGTTGGTGTTGTAATAAAGATTCTATAATTATTACCAATTAATTTTTTTTTAAAATGTACAAGATGTATTTCTGACAGCAGTGGAAGAGGAAACCAGTGAAACTGGTTGTGTGTGAGCTGAACCAATCAGGTTTTACTAAACTGTGACAAACATTTGGACGCTGATCCTAAATGTATCACCATGTCCTGGAGCGTTCTTTCAGAACAGGAACATGATCATCCTGAGCTGAAGAGAAAGGAACCAAGCTCTCGTGCACAGACACAATGAGAGTTAATGTGGGAAGAAAAAGAAAGCTGGAGCACTACGTTCTCTTCAAATTATACCCATAAAGCTTTCAAAAGGAATTTAATCACAAAATCTGACTCACACTGCATTCACACTAATCCAAACAGACCTCAAACACCACAGTCACCTCCTCCTGCATCTGCAGGACTCTGATCTCACTTAGGCACAACACACTCTCCTCATGTTAGAGTTAATGTTCACCTCCAGCACTCCCAGCAGCCTGCGGCTCTCTCTCTCTCTCTCTCTCTCGGTGCTGGTGTTCGTTTGCGGAGATGTGTTGGCAGAGGAGAAGCAGAGATGTGATGGAGTTTTCCAGCACAAGGTTATGGTGACCTGCACACATACTTTGGTGCCTCGCCAAGTTATTTTGGAGAAAATACAACCAAGTACAAAATCCCAGAAGCTCAAAGGAGTCCAGAACAACAGCATGCAGGTTTGTCTGTACAGAGACGGTATGTTTGAACAAAGTCAAACTGCGTCGAGTGTGACGTTCTCCGACATTTAGATTTATGTGACTTGGAGAAGAAGAAAAAAGACAAAATGAAATTCATTATAACTTTCTTTACAACACACTGCATAGAGTTGATAGTGTACACCTCCTGTACTGGATATTACATTCACTTTTCTAATACGGACTCGTTTTTAATCGTTTCTCCCGCTTCACCACAAAGTCGAGAAATCAAATACTCATGAATCCAAATATGGGAACAGAGTTGATCTGGAAGTTCAGTCGGATATTCGACAAACTCTACATGTGGATCACTGGAATGCTGTTTCCATGAAAATGAGAGACACATCACATCAGTATGTGCAGGAATATATTCTGTGTGATGTAAAGATTCTTAAGTTGTAGCTCCTGCTGATGTTTTCAGGCTCCGTGTTTTCCTCCTTCACCATCACACACTCGCTGTTTTGAAGAAGTTCACAGTGATCCGTATTCGCAGAACATCAGGCACTAACGCTGATCTGGAATCTGCTCATACACACCCGCCCGCACACACTCGCCCGCGCACACCCGCCCACGCACACCCGGCTCGCTCATGATCCGTCACTCAGCACAGGACGTCGGACCGAAACGACCAGCAGCAGTAAAGAGAAGCCGATATGAGTTTATAGTGGTGCAGTGTTCACTTTCAGTCAGTCAACAGAAACACTTTCTCTGGTTAAATCTATAACGTCTGTAACCCTACAGCTCACTGTGCCGATGGATCATGATCACTAAAGTTACCTGGTCATTGTTCTGCCAACAAAACACACACTTTTATGGAGGTCCATGTTTTTTCCCCACTTCCCAGCGTGAATACACCACGGTCCATAATTACATCATTCTGACTTCAGACTTCTGAGTCGAATACAGCGTTAAAACACGGAGTCTAAATCCATTTGGTGGACAGAATTACAAACAATATACAATATAATCTACAGGAATAAAATCTACAGGAATATAATCTACAGGGTGTGCTGCTGGTGCTGATGTCATTGTTGACTCACCGTTTGAGAAGTGCGCCCCCTGGGGGAAACTCAGCTCATTGCTATGCTCTGCCTCACACGAGTAAATCGCCTTGGCGTCTCTGTGAGGAACAGAACCAGATAGAGTTTTATTTAAAGAGGCACCACAGCAGCACTGAGCCCACAACCTCATGCTGAAAATCATCCACTTGATCTTTTCATTTATCTGAAAATCGTTTGCTTTATAAAAAACACTACATTTTTTATTAATTTTGTAATAAAATCGTAAAGTCGTACCGCCCGGTTTGTGTCGACAGTGAGGGACTTTCAAACATCAGTGCTCTCACTGCCACTCTGATAAACACATTAACACACAATCTGTCATTAATTACAACATTATAAACACAGGATTTATTTCAAACATCACAATTTAAACTCTAAAACGCGCGCTTCTGTAAGCGTGACATCTGTCGATACTGTAGTGTGTTTACGGGAGACTGGAGACGACACCATTTACAGGAAGGAGACGCAAAGGCACAAAAATACATGACGTGCTGATCAAAGCCCACGATAAGCAGCTGATCCTTCTGTATTGGAAACATGAGACGTCTTTAATTAATATTAAACCACAGAACTGCTGCTGCTGAGTTCTGGGCTCTGATTGGTCAAAGGTGTTGATTAGTTTTCTATACAGCTCTGACTGTAGTGCAGGTTTATTTATAATTAATGCTCTTGTTCTGATACGTTATGTTTTCTATAGTAACGGCTCAATCACAGGGGTGTGTGTGTGTGTGTGTGTGTGTGTGTGTGTGTGTGTGTGTGTGTGTGTATACTGTCTCTGGAAGGAGTCTCCAGTGTGAGCGCTGTGTGACAGTAAGAGGTGAAGCTGGAACAGATGTTTATGTGTGTGTGTGTGTGTGTGTGTGTGGATTGATTGAGTATATACAGGAACGAGGTGAATCATAGAAACTCAGCGCTAATAAACACATCAGCGATCCGTTACAATGGCTTTTATGCTAATTTATTATCCTGTGTGGCAGCGGGGGCGTGGCCAAGCGTCGGTCTGTGACCGGAGGGCGGAGTCGGGGAAGGTAAGTGGCAGAATCACTGCACCTGAGGTTGATTAATGTGTTTGTGTGTCTTCCCCAGTGACGGCGCCCGATTTAAGGAAGAGAGTGAGAGCACAGAGGGTTCTCTCCCCAAAAAGACGACTGGAGTGTGTGTGTGTGTGTGTGTGTGTGTGTGTGTGTGTGTGTATAGTAAGGCTGAAAAGCTATAATAAACGGGTTTTGTGAACTCAGTTCTTGCCTGCCGTCCTTCTGTGCTCCACCCACCCATACGAACCGCTACAGTGTTGCCGAAAGCCGGGAATTGGAGCGCCGAAGCAGAACAGCCCCATGGAGTCCTCCCCTTTTGCCGAGCTGGTCCACGCCCTCGCCACGGCCCAGCAAAGCCAGCACCAGGCACTAGTCGCCCTCCGGAAGGAACAAGAACAGCGATTCAAGGTCCTGGTGCTGGCTCAGCAGGAAGAGCGACAGCCGTTCCGGCACCTCTTCGCGTCGGTGGGGTCCCCCGCCGCGGGGCCGTCCCCCTTCACCCTGACGAAGATGGGCCCGCAGGACGACCCCGAGGCCCTCCTCATGCTCTTTGAGCAGGTAGCAGAGACCTCGGGGTGGCCGGTGGAACAGTGTGCGGCGTGCCTCCTCCCCCTGCTAACGGGAGAGACACAGCTGGCCACGCTACAGCTCCCCGCCGACCACCGGCTGGCCTACGCGGACCTTCGCCGGGCCATCCTCCAGCATGTGGGGCGCACCCCCGAGCAACAACAGTGGCAGCGCTTCCGCGCTTTGCGCTTGGAGGAAGTCGGCCGGCTGTTCGCGTTTGGCCAGCAACTCCGGGACGCCTGCAGGTGGTGGTTGAGAGCCGACAACTGCGACGCCAAGGGGATCATCAACCAGGTGGCGCTGGAGCAGTTCATCGTGCGTCTACCAGCCGGAGCTGCAGAGTGGGTCCAGTGCCACCGCCCGGCATCGCTGGATCAGGCAATCGAGCTGGCGGAGGACCATTTGGTGGCTGTCCCGACGGCAGGACAGCAGACCACCTCTTCTCCCCTCTCCTCTCTCCCCCTCTCCTCCTGTGTCTCATCCTCGCCCCATTCCCCCACCGCAGAGGCGGGGGCCGGCCCCACCCCAGCCGGCCCGCCGCACCCACGGTGCCCTCCCGTTTCTCTCTTCTGTGTCTGTCTCTCCCCCCCCCCCCCTCAGGTGAGTGAGCCCCAGAGCACTAGTGCAGAGAGGAAGCCCGGGCCGGTTTGCTGGCGCTGCAGGGAGCCGGGCCACCTTCAACAGCAGTGCTCGGTAATGGAGGTGGGCACGGTGGTTCGAATCCCCGACGCACCAGGAGCCGCCTTCAATCGGGCCAGAGCGTATCGCATACCGGTGAGTATCCAAGGGGATACACATCAGGCGTTGGTGGATTCTGGTTGTAATCAGACCTCAATCCACCAAAACCTGGTGCAAGACGAGGCATTGGGAAGAGCACAATTGGTGAAGGTGTTGTGTGTGCACGGGGATGTTCACAACTACCCTTTAGTGTCGGTCCACATTTTTTTTCGAGGGGAAAAATTTATAGTGAAGGCAGCGGTTAATTCTCGCCTTACCCACTCAATAATTTTGGGGACGGATTGGCCGGGATTTGGGGAATTAATGAGTCACCTAGTGAAGAGTGGGTCCTGCCGTAGTTTAATAAGGCAGGACCCACTATTTAATCGAGACCCCGTTCGAAAGAATTGGGATGGATCTTGTCGGGCCATTAGATCGGTCAGCATGAGGGTACTGCTTTATATTAGTTCTGGTGGACTATGCAAAGCGATACCCGGAAGCAGTGCCTCTTCGCAATATCTCAGCACGCAGTATTGCGGAGGCGCTCGTCCGCGTTATCTCCCGAGTTGGAATCCTGAAAGAGATTCTGACTGACCAAGGCACCGCGTTTATGTCACGTACACTAAATGATCTGTATAGGTTGTTGGGTATTAAGCCGATCCACACCAGCGTGTATCACCCACAAACGGACGGTTTAGTTGAACGGTTCAATCACACCCTCAAGAATATAATTAAAAAATTTCTAAGTGAGGATGCACGTACAGTAATTGGGAAAAGTGGCTCAAACCCTTGTTGTTTTCAGTGCGAGAGGTCCCCCAAGCCTCCACGGGGTTCTCCCCGTTTGAATTGTTATACGGGCGTAAGCTGCGCAGCATTCTAGATGTGCTGCAGGAAAATTGGGAGGACGGACCTTCACCAAGTAAAAATGAAATCCAATACGTTATTGACCTGCGCGCAAAACTCCACACACTCACACACCTAACCCAGGAGAATTTGCGGCAGGCTCAAGAACGACAAACCCGTCTGTACGACAAGGGTACGCGCCTCAGGGAGTTCGCACCGGGAGATAAAGTACTCGTACTGTTGCCCACATCGAGCTCCAAATTAGTCGCCAAGTGGCAAGGACCCTTTGAGGTCACACGGTGAGTCGGGGACATTGACTATGAGGTGAGGCGAATGGACAGGGGTGGAGCGCTACAGATTTACCACCGCAATCTGCTCAAACTCTGGAACGAGGAGGTCCCTGTGGAGTTGGTGTCGGTGGTTCCGGAGAAGGCGGAGCTGGGGCCGGAGGTTCAAAAGGGAACACTGGCATCACGTACCTCTCCAGTCCCCTGTGGAGACCACCTCTCCCTGACCCAACTCGTGGAGGTTGCCCAGTTGCAGACCGAGTTTTCGGACGTATTCTCGCCCCTGCCCAGCCGCACCAACCTCATAGAGCACCACATCGAGACGCCCCTGGGAGTGGTAGTGTGTAGCCGCCCTTACAGGCTACCCGAACACAAGAAAAAAGTGGTTCGGGAAGAACCCGAGGCCGTGCTCGAAATGGGCATCGTCGAGGGGTCCCACAGTGACTGGAGCAGCCCAGTGGTCTTGGTACCCAAGGCCGACGGGTCGGTCCGGTTCTGTGTAGACTATAGGAAAGTCAACACAGTGTCTAAATTCGACGCGCATCCAATGCCTCATATTGATGAGTTGCTCGATCAACTAGGCACGGCTCGCTTTTACTCGACACTGGATTTAACAAAGGGTTATTGGCAGATCCCCTTGACTCCATTATCCTGAGAAAAAAATGGCCTTTTCCACACCGTTCGGCTTACACTAGTTTGTCACACTTCCTTTTGGGCTGTTTGGGGCGCCCGCTACGTTTCAGCGGCTGATGGATAGGGTCCTCCGCCCCCACGCAACCTATGCGGCCGCCTACCTCGACGATATCATTATCTATAGTAATGACTGGACGAGGCATCTCCAACATCTGAGGGCCATCCTTAGGTCGCTGAGGCGAGCGGATCTCACAGCCAACCCGAAGAAGTGTGCGATTGGGCGGGTGGAAGTACGGTATCTGGGCTTCCACTTGGGCAACGGGTAGGTGCATCCCCAAATTAACAAGACAGCGGCAATTGCGGCTTGCCCGAGGCCCAAGACCAAAAAGGGGGTGAGACAGTTCTTGGGGCTGGCTGGCTATTATCGTAGGTTTATACCTAACTATTCGGACGTCACCAGCCTGCTGACTGATCTGACTAAGAAGGGGGCACCAGGTCCGATTCAGTGGACGGAGCAATGCCAGTGGGCTTTTTCTGAGGTAAAGGCTGCACTGTGTGGGGGGCCACTGTTACACTCCCCTGACTTTTCTCTCCCCTTTATGTTACAGATGGATGCGTCGGACAGAGGGCTGGGGGCTGTTTTGTCCCAGGAGGTGGAGGGGGAGGACCGCCCAGTGTTGTATATCAGTAGGAAGCTGTCGGTGCAGGAGGGGCGCTACAGCACCATTGAAAAGGAGTGCCTAGCGATCAAGTGGGCGGTCCTCGCCCTCCGTTACTACCTGCTGGGACGCCCTTTCACCCTCTGTTCGGACCACGCGCCCCTCCAGTGGCTCCACCGCATGAAGGATGCCAACGTGCGGATCACCCGTTGGTATCTGGCACGCCAACCCTTCAACTTCAAGGTGATCCACAGGCCGGGGGCGCAGATGGCTATAGCGGACTTCCTCTCCCATCGGGGGGGGGAGTCGGCTGCAGGCCGGACGGCCGCCCGACCTGAGTCGGGCGGTGGGGATATGTGGCAGCGGGGGCGTGGCCAAGCGTCGGTCTGTGACCGGAGGGCGGAGTCGGGGAAGGTAAGTGGCAGAATCACTGCATCTGAGGTTGATTAATGTGTTTGTGTGTCTTCCCCAGT
>NC_083574.1:712290-719790 GCF_027579695.1 Neoarius graeffei | reverse complement strand
TCTCCAGTAAAACTAAATTACTCAGCGACAAATATAAAGGTTCAATAGTCATTTTGGGAGGGGATTTCAATGAATGTATGGATGCTACGGTTGATAGATTTCCACCAAAGTTGAATCAAAATTCAATTTCAAATAACTTAATCTTGACTTTAACGTCTGACCTGCCCTTAACTGATACTTGGCGTTTCTTTAACCCAGACTTAGTTGATTTCACCTGGTCTAACAGTACTTTGACATTGAAGTCAAGAATTGATCTTTTTTTTAATCTCACAGTCTGCTTTGTCTCTAGTTATAAATGTCATGCACTCTGCTGCACCTTTAACAGACCACAAATTCATAACTCTCAAGATGGGTGACCAACATAATAAACCAGCAATAAGGGGATACTGGAAATTTAATAATTCCTTAATAAATGATGAGGAATTCAATGACTGTATTAAAGAACTTGTAAAATAATTATTCGCTGATTGTAGTGATGGATACAAACAAAAATGGGAGTTTTTTTAAGTATAAAGCTAGACTTATTGCTACTAAAAGATGTAAACTGATCAAGGCTAGAAGGAGTCAGTTAGAAACTGAGCTATTGCAACATTTAAATGGGTTAACCAAAGAAAATAATACAGAAGAAGAAAAATTAGAAATTAAAAATATCAGTTTACAACTGGATGATCTTTATTTGAATCTAGCAAGAGGTGCCTTTGTGCGCTTTAGAGCCAAATGGCTGGAAGAGGGGGGGAAAAACTCCAGTTATGTTTTTGCCTTGGAGAAAAGGAATGGTCAAAGGAAAATGCTGAATTCTCTTAATATTGATGGAAAAATCTGTAATGATGCTACTCTAATTTCAAAACATATTTATAATTTCTATAAAGAACTATATACATCCAAATTTAATAGTTGTACAGCGGAAGTGTTCATTAAAAAAAATAGAGAAATACATCCCAACCGTAGATAATTCATATGTTTCGCTTTGTGACTCTGGCATAACTAAAGCTGAGATGAAGAAAGCTCTCCTTTCAATGAAGAAAGGCAAAGCCCCAGGTATAGATGGGCTATCTGTAGAATTCTATGTTCATTTCTGGGAACACATTGAGAATCCATTATTTTGTATGTTTCAAGAATGCATTGAGCAGAGACATATGACTTCAACTATGAAGCAAGGTGTAATTTCTCTAATCCCTAAACCAGGGAAAGATGCACATTCTGTTGAGAATTGGCGCCCAATATCACTGTTAACAATTGACTATAAAATTTTAGCGTTAATCTTTGCAAAGAGATTTAAGACTGGCCTTGATGATATCATATCAGAGGCACAATCAGGTTTTATTAAAAATCGCCATATTACGAATAACATAAGATTGGTACTTGATCTGTTAGATTATTCAGATGAGGTACACTCTGAAGCTCTCATGCTACTGCTGGACTTTTACAAAGCCTTTGACTCCATTGAGCATCAGTTTATATTTCAATCTCTCAAGCTATTTGGATTTGGTCAACCCTTTATTAATATAATTCAGACGCTTTATAATGACATAAACAGTTCAGTAATAGTTAACCATAACACTACCCAAAGATTTAATGTTGAGCGTGGAATAAGGCAAGGGTGTCCTCTTTCTCCCTTTTTATTTCTTCTAGTGACAGAGCTTCTTGCTTTAAGTATAGTTAATGACCCTGATTTAAAGGGTCTATCCATTTTTCAGAGGGTAATCAAAATATCGCAACTGGCAGATGACACGATTTTATTTTTGCAAGATAAAGAACAACTTCCCCATGTGCTGGCTCTTGTAGAGCAATTTTCTAATGCATCAGGTCTCAAGTTGAATATTTCAAAATGTGAAATATTACCCCTACATGACTGCAACGACACCATAATGAATAACATCCCAGTAAAGCAAACAGTTAAATATTTAGAAATACAAATAACTAAGGACCCCAAGAATAGAGAGGAGTTGAATTTTGCAGGAAAAATAATTAAAGCCAAGAACATCTTTAACTCCTGGTTACAACGAGATCTAAGTACCGGTATATATGGAAGAACTTTACTGTCTAAAGCAGATGGTCTTTCTCATTTTGTTTATCCCTCTCTTTCCCTATTTTTGAAAGATAAAACAGATCAACAAAATATTTCTGGATTTCATATGGAGAAATAAACCTCATAAATTGAAGAAGGAAGTGCTGACTGATTGTAAAGTTAATGGAGGTCTAGATTTCTTAGACTTCTCTAACACAATTGATTCCTTCAGGATTGGATGGATTCGAAGATGCCTTTTACAGCCTAACTCACTGTGGTTTTTTTATCCCTAATCACATATTCAATAAATTAGGTGGTCTTTCTTTTATTCTTAAGTGCAACTTCGTCCCATCTAAATTACCTATTAAACTTTCTAATTTCCATAGGCAATGCCTACTTGCCTGGAGAATGTGCTTTGTTCATAACTTCTCCCCCCATAAAGTCGTTATCTGGAACAATTCTGACATTACTGTGAGAAACAAAACTTTATTTTACCCTAAATGGTTTGAACATGGTATATGTGATGTTATTTCTTTGTTTGATAATTCTGGCACTTTGTTGACATATGAGCAATTTTTGTCATGTTACTACTTCCCTATACCCTTTCGTCAATTTAACACAGTAATCAAAGCAATCCCTCAAGGATTAGCTCTTCTTATTAAAAGTCACTTGTCATATCATTTACCTATTAATACTCCTTTTCCAGAAATTGTATCGAACGGCATTAATATATTTGATAAAAAATGTGACAATAAACATGTGCGTCAGTCTCTTCAACTCAGGAACAGAATTTCTCCTAGAGGGAAATTCTTTTGGAACTCTTTAGTTCATAATATCAACTGGAAGAAGGCTTGGCTGCTACCTCACAAATATTGTATCACTAATAAAATAAAATAAATTCATTTTAAGATTCTTCACAAGATTTACCCTACAAATGTAAATATTTCCAAATACACTGACATAAGTTTGAATTGTTTTTTTTGTGATAAAGAAGGTAAAACACTTGTACATTTATTTTTTGACTGTAAGATGGTAAAACAATTTCTAACAGACCTTAGTTTCTATCTTTTTGCGCAGCAGGGTCATTATGTTTTCACTCTTAAAGATATTTTCTTCTACTATGAAAACTCAACTGATTTATTGTTTGAATTTTTAGTTAATTTTTATATTTTACAGGCTAAGTTTTTCATTCATAAACAGAAATGGCAAAATAATCAGCCTCTCTTTAACATTTTTATTCTAGAAATGACCTCTCTTCTCAACTCTCTTAAGTTTGTACGTAATAAGAAAAATACAAGACTTCTGAACGTTCTCTAATATACTGTATATTCCTCTTTTTTTCCTTTTAGTTGATTAATGTAATTTACTTTGTCTTTATGTACTTGTTTTAGTCATTTGTTCTTGTTTTACCTTATTGTCACATGTCAATGTCATTGTTTTATTGCAATAATAATAATAAAAAAAAAAAAGAGTAGAGTAGGGGGTACAAACTTTTGACTGGCGCTGCATATTCTCTAGCATAATAGTTATAATGATCTAAACTTGCTCATGTTAAATAAACAGAACATTTAGATGGTGTTTAAAGTCTGGTGGCTCGAGATATTCAGGAGTAAACGATGATGGAGCTGAAAATCCTCCACAGTGACAGTTTATTATTTATTACAGGAGGAATATCAGGTGAGAATTCAAATTCAGTGCAAATTGCTTGAAACCTGTCTCATTGAATTCAGAATTAAATTGAATGTTCAGAATAACAGACTTTTTACAGAATTAAAATATATTTATCTGTTCTTGAGATATTACAAATCAAAAATTAAAAAAAACGGCTTAATTTTTAGTAAACAGCTGTAATATTGTGTCTGAGGGTCACATGGTCCAAAATGGGCCTCGTTAACCAATGAGAGCAAATGATTTTTCTTCACAACTTTTCTATTTTTCAAGATATTTACATGGAAATTGGCAGCACATAGATGGCTGTATACTGAATACAAAGTTTAAAAATTTTTTAAAAACAAATTATGCAAATTAGTATTAATTATGCTAATTAGGCAAACATGTTAAATCGGGACACTCTCTTCTCTAAAGTTTCACCAAATGGCTTTATTTGTGCAATATAAAGCTGATCTTAACTCCCATTTATACTTGTACATCACAAAGAAGGAGAAATCAGTGTTAATTATAAAATCTGCATAAACAAACACCGAATGTCTCACATCTACCATTCTCTATCAGAATAAAAAAGTAATAAAAGATGATTTCTAATCCCCTCTTTGTGCTCTGTAGGCCGTTGTATTTCTCAGTAGCGCCGACTTGTGTTTATATGAAAGAATATAAATGATTATTTTGATTAATATTCACAGCTTTCAAGGTGAACCTCGAAAAAACTGTCTGATCCACATCCAATAAACAATTCACATGAACTCAACTGAAATCGACACTCGCGTTTCTGACTCCTGTTTTTTTTTATTTCATTCTGACCACTAAGATCTCAATCATCAAAACAGCTCCAGTTATATTCTAAAATAGTGATTTATTTACATGAATCAGTTTTATTTAAAAAAATAAGTGGGTAAAGCTCTGAAAACGCACTTCAAAGTCTCCTGTGAATCAGAACATCAAAACTAGCAGAGGGAAACTGTTGCTGAATCCTTCATCAGAAACAGCGAGAGAGCATCCCTATAAAAGTGATCGGATTGATACTGACGAGTAATCCAGTGGGAAACCGATCAGGCGAGAGAGAGAGAGAGAGCCTGACCGCTTTCCCGCGACTCAAAAAGAAAAGCAGCGGCAGTTTCCCGACGTCCCGCGAGCAGAGTTTTTACTCTGTTGTACCGACTTCAACCTGCCGTTCCTCCCAAAGCACTGAACAGATCTTAACCAGATACATTTCTGTGGAAAGCAGAGATTATACGCTTTTTAATGATAGAAAATATTCAGGAGTTAAGCAATGACAGGTTTGGAAACTTAGATGAGCGTCAGCATGGACAATTTTCACAGCGCGGCCAGCGAGCGTCTGATACGCCGACTTAAAGAACAGCACTCTGGCAGTGGGGGCGTGGCCCAGCACCAGCTGTGAACAGCAGGACCAACTGTATGTGTGTTTAGTGTGTGTTTACTGCGTGTGTTTACTGTATATATATATATATATATATATATATATATATATATATATATATATACATATATATATACATACACACAGTGGTGGGCAAAAGTTTACATACCCCAACAGAATGTTTTGTTTCTTGGCTATTTCTAAGAGAAATTGAATGATAATACACAAAAACCTTTATTTCACTTGTGGTTAATGGTTGGCTGAAGCCATTTATTGTCAAGAAAATGTCAAGAAAATGTTAACTCTTTTTAAACCATTATGACAACAAAAAAACTACACAAATGACCCTGATCAAAAGTTTACATACCCCAATTCTTAATACTGTGTATTTCCCCCTTTAACATCAATAACAGCTTGAAGTCTTTTGTGATAGTTGTCAATGAGTCTCTTTATCTTTTCAGATGGTAAAGCTGCCCATTCTTCTTGGCAAAAAGCCTCCAGTTCCTGTAAAGTCTGGGGCTGTCTTGCATGGACTGCACATTTGAGGTCTCCCCAGAGTGGCTCAATAATGTTGAGGTCAGGAGACTGAGATGGCCACTCTAAGACCTTCACTTTATGCTGTTGTAGCCACTGACAAGTTGATTTGGCCTTGTGTTTTGGATCATTGTCATGCTGGAATGTCCAAGTTGGTCCTATGCGCAGCTTCCGGGCTGAGGCGTGTAGATTTTCCTCCAGTATTTTTTGATAAGTGACTGCATTCATCCTGCCATCAACTCTTACCAAATTTCCAGTGCCTTTGTAGTTCACACATCCCCAAAACATCAGAGATCCACCACCATGTTTCACTGTGGGAATGGGGTACTTTTCATCATAGGCATTGTTGATTTCTCGCCAGATGTAGCGTTTAGTGTTGTGCCCAAAAAGTTCAATTTTGGTCTCATCACTCCACACAACTTTTTGCCAGAAGGTTTGGGGTGTGTCTCTGTGCAGTCTGGCATATCGTAGACGGGCTTCTTTGTGGCATTTGTGTAGGAGGAGCTTTCTTCTGGCAACTCTCCCATGCGGCCCATTTCTTCTCAAGAGTCTCCTAATTGTACTCTTTGAAACATCCACATCAACTTGTTTCAGAGAATCTCGAAGTTCACCAGATGTTATTTGGAGCTCCTTCTTTACATCACGCACAATTCTTCTAGCAGTGGTGGGTGAAATTTTTCTTGGTCTACCTGAACAGGCTTTGGTGTCTACAGAGCCCCTGACTTTCCACTTCTTGATTATTGTTTGAACAGTGCTGACTGACATTTTTAATTGCTTTGATATTTTCTTATATCCCTTAACTGATTTATAAAGTTCAACTACCTTTCCACGCAGGTCCTTTGACAATTCCTTTGATTTTCCCATGACTCAATCTCAAAGATGACGCGCAGCACTGGATGAGGGATAAAAGGTTCTCTCAAAAGTCCAGCAATTTACTGACTTTTATTTTCACCCACTAATTAGAAGAAAATTAGATCACAGGTGAAGGTAGTTGCCTTTAATTGCCATTCAGTCCTGTTTATGTCAAACTGTGTACAGGTTTTCAGGCCAATTCACAGGGGTATGTAAACTTTTGATCAGGGTCATTTAGGCAGTTTTTGTTGTTTTCATGGTTTTCAAAGAGTAAACGCAGTAATGAATGCAATAAATAGCTTCAGCCAACCATTAACCACAAGTGAAATAAAGGTTTTTGTGTATTATCATTCAATTTCTCTTAGAAATAGCCAAGAAACAAAACATTCTGTTGGGGTATGTAAACTTTTGCCCACCACTGTATATGTGTGTGTGTGTGTGTGTGTGTTTACTGTATAAATATGCGTGTGTATTTACTGTATGTGTGTGTGTTTACTGTATATATATGTGTGTGTTTACTGTACGGTATGTGTGTGTGTTTACTGTATGTGTGTGTTTACTGTATATATGTGTGTGTTTACTGTATGTGTGTGTTTACTGTATATATGTGTGTGTTTACTGTATGTGTGTTTACTGTATGTGTGTTTACTGTATGTGTGTGTGTTTACTGTATATATGTGTGTTTACTATATATATGTGTGTGTTTACTGTATGTGTGTGTTTACTGTATGTGTGTGTTTACTGTATATATGTGTGTGTTCACTGTATGTGTGTGTGTTTACTGTATGTGTGTGTTTACTGTATGTGTGTGTGTTTACTGTATGTGTGTGTTTACTGTATGTGTGTGTTTACTGTATGTGTGTGTGTTTACTGTATATATGTGTGTGTTTACTGTATGTGTGTGTGTTTACTGTATGTGTGTGTTTACTGTATGTGTGTGTGTTTACTGTATATATGTGTGTGTTTACTGTATGTGTGTGTGTTTACTGTATGTGTGTGTTTACTATATGCGTGTGTTTACTGTATGTGTGTGTTTACTGTATATATATAT
>NC_083574.1:697290-702290 GCF_027579695.1 Neoarius graeffei | reverse complement strand
TCCAAGTCCACGTCTGCTGGAGCTTTAGGTGCTGAAAAAGTAGTGATAATAATAATAATAATTTTATTTACAGTGACATGTAATAAACAAGGCCGCATGGTGGTGTAGTGGTTAGCGGCATCGCCTCACAGCAAGAAGGTCCGGGTTCGAGCCCCGGGGCCGGCGAGGGCCTTTCTGTGCGGAGTTTGCATGTTCTCCCCGTGTCCGCGTGGGTTTCCTCCGGGTGCTCCGGTTTCCCCCACAGTCCAAAGACATGCAGGTTAGGTTAACTGGTGACTCTAAATTGAGCGTAGGTGTGAATGAGAGTGTGAATGGTTGTCTGTGTCTATGTGTCAGCCCTGTGATGACCTGGCGACTTGTCCAGGGTGAACCCCGCCTTTCGCCCGTAGTCAGCTGGGATAGGATCCAGCTCGCCCGCGACCCTGTAGAACAGGATAAAGCGGCTACAGATAATGAGATGAGATGAGATGTATTACTAATCTGTTGAAGTGTGGATTTATTTCACACTGCAGGACAATTCGCGGAGACGCTGTGATGTGACGGGAAACGGACAGTGAGTACGCGCTCCGAGTGACCAGCAGATGGTTCTATACACGTAACACATTAACGTGAGTTCGAGGCTCAGTGGGAGTTTCTCCTCTGACAGCCAGAACTGAGCTAAAGGCTAATCACAAATCCCTCCGAGATACACCTGAGGATCTTCTCTACACCTTCACCCTCAGTACAAACACCAGAATCTATGAATATGCAAAATGGGAAATAACCTTAATGTCCTCCACACATCCCCTAAAGACTAATATCGCTAACATTAGCGCACAAGCATTAGTCACACCCGGGGGATCTCAGCCTCAGAGTCTCGATTTACATCCTCATCTTTATCCCTCATTTATTTCATGATATATATATATATATATATATATATATATATGGCAGGGCATCTTACAGAAGACGGTGTTCATCAGCTTCTGCACTTTAGAGTTAACGCCTCCGATACGGTACAGTCCCATCACATTAATGCCTGATGAGGAACAAAAGAAGAAAGGGGTTTATACAGTCATTAAAACACACACACACACACACACACACACACACACACACACACACACACACACACACACACATACACACACACACACACGCACACACACAGCCCTGCTGTACATCACCTCTTGCCTCCACCAGGCTGACGCACTTCCTCACAAAATTAAAACCAGCTTCGTTCAGATGAGCTGCGATTAAACACAGAGGAGAAACTTCTGAGTGAACAAACCTCACAACTTTCAGACTGTAAAGCAGGTCGGAGAATCAACACACCAATGAAACGTCCGTAATAACACTGTAATAAACACCGAGCTCCCGGGGAGGCTCGGAGGAGGTGTGTACTGTAAAGGGGAAGAGGAGTTACTCACTCTCGTCTTTCTTGCTCAGGACTACAGGCAGGTTGTAAATCTAACACAGGGAATTAAACACACACACACTTCAGCAGAATGTTATAAACACACTTCTTATTTTCTCACAGGGAAAGACTGAGATTAAAACACTGCACGCCTGACCAGGATAAAGCAGCGACTGAATGAATATCTGTAAAAATCTGAAGGAACAGACACAGAATAATAATTCACTCATCTTCCCTAAACACTTTCTCCTGCTCAGGGCGGTGCAGCCAGAGTTTATCCTGAGGGGTAATTAGCAGGGGGTAATTAGTGGAGCCAATCACCTCTACTGGCATGAGCCTGGGAACCGTGAGGAAACAACGCCACCTACTGACACTGCACAGGCTGAACATTTACAACAAATACCTACAGTTTTATTAGAGAGAGAGTCTGGATCTAACCCACAGCAGAGATGCAAATAAAATCCAGCTCAGAGTCTCAGAACTTTAATCAGCTGAGCTGCAGTGAGAAACGTGGAGAAAAACATGAGAAATGCAGAGAGAACCCTGGAGAGAAACATATAAATGATGCTGATGAAAGAAACTCACTGGCTCTTTGCCGTCCATCGCTTCCAGCCACATCCTCCTGTTAGATTCAGACAGAGCCTGCAAGGTGATGATACCATGTCTAACACACACACACACACACACACACACGGTTTATATCTTTAGACTAACTGAAATATTAATTCAGTCTCTCATTGTGTCGATTAATCAGAAAGTTTCACAAAAGGAACTCGATCTGAATCTGATCACCACATGGTGCGCGTGTGGAGATTTAAGACACTACGGCCAGAAGGGGGCGCACATGAGTAATGCACACAGTACAGACGAAGTGGGCTGAATGGAGCAGACAATCAAAAACACCATCACTATGATGGAGTGAGCTGCGTGGGTGCGTGTGAGGCGTGAACAGAGTGTGTGTGTGAGGCGTGTGAATCATCAGGGTTCGTTCCACTTCATCACGGCGCGTTCACGCCACCTTTCACTCTGACCACGCCCATGAACACTTCCTGAGTTCCAGCGTGTCCTCGTGGCTGTAAACATGAGCGCGTTCCTCAGCTGTGTTAATAAACCCGATATTACAGATAAGCCCCTCCCACTCGGCCCTGAACCCTCCTGCGGTTTATCTGAACGCGGTTCAACAGCTATTAATGAGCTTCGAGTCGTCTCTCGGCTCGGGCTATAAACTGTTTCCACTTCAGTCTGATTTTTAATCTGTGATGAAAGAGGAATCGCGGCTCTCGGCTTCTCCGGCGTGAACAAGGAGCTTTTTAGATTTGCTGAATTGCCTCATTAATATGAAGAGCCGGTTTGATGCCTCATTGTGTGCTGTGTTTTCTTCACTTTTCATCCTTCTCAGCGTGAGAGGTGCAAATTAGAGCTGAAATCATGGAGCCGCTCTCAAACGGGGATGTGATATTAACCATCGCTGTGTCAGAGGAGCCCTTTGTGAACCACAAAACAAACACACGATAATAAACACATCCTGAATTAAAGCAGTGCTATGAGAGGAGATGATGTGCAGGCGAGCTGGGATCAGTGCAGTGTGTTTCGTGCCCTCACAGCTCCTCAAAACTCACCAGGTGGCAGAGGATCGAGTGCAATTATATAAAAACACAACAACAACAACGTGTTTGATTGGAATTAATGAAATGTGGAATTAAAAAAGCGTTGCTCATGCAGGCAGACACACACACACACACACACACACACACACACACACACACACACACACAGACAGAGTAAGTGTCACATACCGAACTTTACAGAAAAACTGCAGGGGTCTGAAAAGAGTTCCACGACACACAGCATTTCTACATCACCACAAAACACAAACACATCAATCACAGAACACGAGACGACGTCCAGGTCATATACACACTGCACACATCATAAACACCACGCGCGTGTGTGTGTGTGTGCGCGTGTGTGTGTGTTTACTGTAAAATACTGCCTGATGAAGCAGAGTCACTGCTGTCATTAATAATATGATAATGTTCAGAAGAAAAGCAGGAAGTCTGCTCTGAACAGAACCACGAGAGAGCTGAAGGTTCCTGCAGAACCGTGTCGGGTTCCACAGAGTCACAGTGTGGGCGGAGCTCACTTACTTCATTCATAAAGTTTACTTTTCTGTATCGTGTGTGTTTTAAATCCTCATCTTCACTTCTGCACAGCTGTGTACATTAAACAGCCATGACACACAGTACACACACACGAGGCACACGCACACACACGGGGCAAACACACACACACACACGTGGAACACACACATGGGGCACACACACACACACACACACACGGGGCACACACACACGTTGAACACACACATGGGGCACACACACGCATACATGCACACACATGTGGGACACGCACAATGTCAGAAACAGAGATGCAGTCAGTGTGAAAAAGAAAGGAGGAATGTGAAACAGTGTGTGTGTGTGGTGTGTGTGTGTGTGTGTTTACTCACCTCTCTACCACCTCGATGTCGAAACAGAAGCGCTTGTCGATGGAGTCGGTTTTTCTCCTGATGCACGACTTGAGCTTGAACACTTCCGTTGGGTTCGACACGACGTCACTCTACAGACAGAACCAGAGGAACCGAGTGAGGAACTGCCCTGGATTTAAAACACCACAGGACTAACAGCTGCTTCCTCTGAGACACATGAATCGGCTGCAGGTTTCTGAACTGCTGCTCACACGCTGTAACACGCTCGGAGGAAAGCGCTATCCGCCCTCTTCCACATACATGAGTTCACAGACACCGTCCCTGTTCAGTGTCACTGTGACTGACAGGAGAGAGAGAGAGAGAGAGAGAGAGAGAGAGAGAGAGAGAGAGAGAGAGAGGCCCCTCCCACTCAGACAGCACAGTCATGCTGCGGCGTCATCAGGAGGTCAGAGTTCAGGAGGGAGAGCGTTTTACTGTCGCATCCCTCCTGAGTCACGTGGAGTTTTGTTTAAGACGTGACTGACCTCACAGAGAGAGATAAACATTTTATTTACAGAAAAGAGCCGTTCAGCTGCTGGAAGTGAAAACATTTTAAAACCGGATCAGTAATTCCGTACAGTTTCACTTCAGAGAGGTTTTTAATCATTTTTTGTGAACTGCTGTAAAGTCAGAGTAGAACAATGGAATGATTTAATCATTAATACACACTTTAATTATTTACTGTACGATCTGAACCTCATCTGATTCGGGACATTAGTTTTCTGCTGAAGAGCAGCTTCATCATCATCATCATCATCATCACCACCATCGTTCTGCTGTCAGCTAAATGTCCTGAGTGAATCCCAACACCACACACCATCTAATCTCCCCAAAACCTCCCCAAAGTCTCGGCACCTGTTTGTTGGAGCTCTTGCTCTCGGTGTTGGTCACGCTGAACGTCTTACTCGCTTTATCGTAAGTGCAGTAATGTCGTGTCCAGGTACAGCCCAAAGGTCCTGCAAGACCAGATAGAAACTCTTCATTCTCCATTTCCTCTCTCTCTCACACACACACACACACACACACACACACACACACACACACACACACACACACCACATTACAGCTGATATTTTAGCT
>NC_083574.1:629790-689790 GCF_027579695.1 Neoarius graeffei | reverse complement strand
CTCGTGATGACGGCGATGTTCACTGCACAGGAAGCTCAGACAGTCAACAGGAAGCCATTTAGAATTCTTCAAATCGATTTAAAAGCAGTCAGTAAAACGACTCTCACGAAGCAGCGGACACAAAATGAGTGACTCTGATTTTTAACTTCACATGATGTTCATCTCTCGTTTCAACAAACAGGAAGTTCTGAATCCTGTGACGGGTTTTTCAGCTGCTGAGACAAAGATCTCGTTTCAAAACGTCCCTCCAGACTGAAGAGCCGAGAGTCTTAGTTTATTGTGTTTATTGCTCCGTCAGTAACGGCGTCTGTAAACCCCACCAGCGCCAAATGGGAAAATAAATCCCCCCAGAATCACCAAAGCCGATTTTGTTCTTTCTTAAGTTCGGACGACCAATAGCATTCATGGCTGAGCTGATCTACTCTGAGCCACGCCCACAAACACCAATAAACAAGGCTCTATTTTTAACATCCTTCCACTCCATCACACCACTGCTGCTTTACTCTCCGTCACTCTCCTCCACCATCACCACGCTCCATCACTCTCCTCCACCATCATCACTCTCCATCACTCTCCTCCACCATCACCACTCTCCTCCACCATCATCACTCTCCATCACTCTCCTCCACCATCACCACTCTCCATCACTCTCCTCCACCATCATCACTCTCCATCACTGTCCTCCACCATCACCACTCTCCATCACTCTCCTCCACCATCATCACTCTCCATCACTCTCCTCCACCATCACCACTCTCCAACACTCTCCTCCACCATCACCACTCTCCTCCACCATCATCACTCTCCATCACTCTCCTCCACCATCACCACTCTCCATCACTCTCCTCCACCATCACCACTCTCCTCCACCATCATCACTCTCCATCACTCTCCTCCACCATCACCACGCTCCATCACTCTCCTCCACCATCATCACTCTCCATCACTCTCCTCCACCATCACCACTCTCCAACACTCTCCTCCACCATCACCACTCTCCTCCACCATCATCACTCTCCATCACTCTCCTCCACCATCACCACTCTCCATCACTCTCCTCCACCATCACCACTCTCCTCCACCATCATCACTCTCCATCACTCTCCTCCACCATCACCACGCTCCATCACTCTCCTCCACCATCATCACTCTCCATCACTCTCCTCCACCATCACCACTCTCCTCCACCATCATCACTCTCCATCACTCTCCTCCACCATCATCACTCTCCTCCACCATCACCACTCTCCTCCACCATCATCACTCTCCATCACTCTCCTCCACCATCACCACTCTCCATCACTCTCCTCCACCATCACCACTCTCCTCCACCATCATCACTCTCCATCACTCTCCTCCACCATCACCACGCTCCATCACTCTCCTCCACCATCATCACTCTCCATCACTCTCCTCCACCATCACCACTCTCCTCCACCATCATCACTCTCCATCACTCTCCTCCACCATCATCACTCTCCATCACTGTCCTCCACCATCATCACTCTCCATCACTCTCTTCCACCATCATCACTCTCCATCACTCTCCTCCACCATCACCACTCTCCATCACTCTCCTCCACCATCATCACTCTCCATCACTCTCCTCCACCATCATCACTCTCCATCACTGTCCTCCACCATCATCACTCTCCATCACTCTCTTCCACCATCATCACTCTCCATCACTCTCCTCCACCATCACCACTCTCCATCACTCTCCTCCACCATCACCACTCTCCATCACTCTCCTCCACCATCACCACTCTCCATCACTCTCCTCCACCATCATCACTCTCCATCACTCTCCTCCACCATCATCACTCTCCTCCACCATCATCACTCTCCTCCACCATCATCACTCTCCTCCACCACCACTCCATCACTCATCAGTGCAGAATTTACACACAGGACACTGTGCAGTGATGTAATTTGAGTTAAAAAACAAAAACCCACACACATCTAAAAAGCAGCAGGGAGCTAAAGACGAGCACAAAAATAACGAAGTGTAACATTTTACAAACCTAATATTTAGCTTTTAATCTTCTTTAGAAGAGATTTTTTTACTCATGAGGCTGAAAACAGGCAAACAACAACAACAATAATAATAATAATAATAATAATAATAAACAACCATAAAATGAACAGAGGATGAATGTAAAATAAAGAAAAGGAAATGAATAAGGTGGGAATAACAATTCAACAAACAAAATCATGAACATTAAAGTATTTTGTAGGAATAAAAATAAATTAATAATTAAAACCCCCAAATAATTAGTAATAAAATGCCACACAGTAAATGTGATGGTTGCTGATCAGCTGTTTCTTTTCTCTCACATGAGGCCTGAGATAAACCCCGAGAGAAACCTCAAGAGAAACCTCGAGATAAACCCCAAGAGAAACCTTGAGATAAACCCTGAGAGAAACCTCGAGAGAAACCTCGAGAGAAACCTCGAGAGAAACCTCGAGATAAACCCCAAGAGAAACCTCGAGATAAACCCCAAGAGAAACCTCAAGATAAACCCCGAGAGAAACCTCAAGAGAAATCTCGAGATAAACCCCAAGAGAAACCTCGAGATAAACCCCGAGAGAAACCTCAAGAGAAACCTCGAGATAAACCCCAAGAGAAACCTCGAGATAAACCCCGAGAGAAACCTCAAGAGAAATCTCGAGATAAACCCCAAGAGAAACCTCGAGATAAACCCCGAGAGAAACCTCAAGAGAAATCTCGAGATAAACCCCAAGAGAAACCTCGAGATAAACCCCGAGAGAAACCTCAAGAGAAACCTCGAGATAAACCCCGAGAGAAACCTCAAGAGAAATCTCGAGATAAACCCCAAGAGAAACCTCGAGATAAACCCCAAGAGAAACCTCGAGATAAACCCCGAGAGAAACCTCAAGAGAAATCTCGAGATAAACCCCAAGAGAAACCTCGAGATAAACCCTGAGAGAAACCCCAAGAGAAACCTCGAGATAAACCCCGAGAGAAACCTCAAGAGAAACCTCGAGATAAACCCCGAGAGAAACCTCAAGAGAAACCTCGAGATAAACCCCGAGAGAAACCTCAAGAGAAACCTTGAGATAAAAACCGAGAGAAACCTCAAGAGAAACCTTGAGATAAACCCAACCCTCGCTGATGTTCCCTCGTTAAACATTACACCTGTACAAACATCATCCAGCTTCAATCTGAACGAGCAGAAACTCACAGAGCTGGAAAACAATCAAAATCAATACATAATCCTGCAGCGGGTTTCTGTGCTGTCTCCAAACACACACACACACACACACACACACACACACACACACACACACACACGCCTGTAGAGAAACACAGCTGTGGGTACGTTCAGCAGCTCCTGAGAGGAAGCAGTTTAAAACATAAACTGTACAAAGAAAACAAATATCAGTCGAGCTTTAACACACACACACACACACACACACACACACACACACACACACACACACACACAGAGCTGAATTACTCTGAGCAAAACTAAACACCTGAGCTTTACTAGATTAATTAATTAATTAGCGATTAGTTTAATTAATAATCAATATTCATTTAGATCAGTGCAGAGTGTTCCGATTGGCTGAGATCAGTGAAGGCAGATAATCAGGGCAGCTGTGTAACTCCACCCCTGAGGGTGTTTCAATGGGTCGCTTTATGAAGCGAGAGTAAACAGGTGGAGGCAAAAACATGTCGGAAACTTCCACCTGCAACTTGGTCACCTCTGTGATTTGGGACGGTGTGAGGTGGTCTCTGCAAGGAACCAGGGTGGACTGAACCATTGTTTTTAGATGGACCTATGGTCCCAGCTCCTCCCTCTCTGGTGCCAGCTCCTCCCTTTCTGGGAGGGCTGTTGTCAAAGCCACAGGGTCCATCTCCCTCCATGGTTTAAGCAGATTGAGGTGGTATATCTGCTGTGCCTCGTCTCTTCCGTTTGCTCAACTTTGGTAGCAACACGAGAACTTTATCTCCTGGTGAAAACTCATGGAGCTGAGTGCCCCATTAAACAGAGTTTGACCTTCTTGCACCTATAGCAAATTCTCCTGTGTTAATCAGAATCATAATTACTTTATTAATATTAATTGCTCCAGTATTTGGAGTTTTGGTCTCAGGTCAAGAACGTACTGAATTTCATTTTCACCATCAGGTGGTCCCTCCTCCCAATTTTCTCTAATGACGTCTCAGACTCCACGAGACTTACATCCATACGATAAATCAAACGGGGGAACCCTGTGGAAGCTTGCAGGACCTCTCATACTGTGACTAAGAGGGGTCTGAACCACTTCTCCTAATTCCAAGCATCCTCATGAACAAACTTACAAACTTATGTTTTTAAGCGTGTGATTAAACTATTCAACCAGTCCATCCATCTGCAGACGACTCACACTGCCATGTGAATCGTCAGATTTAATCTCCGATAATTTGTACATTTTCATGAAGCGTGCGTGACATGAAGGTGGTGCCCTGGTCAGTCGAATATCACAGCAAATGTCTGGCTAATAGAAACAGGCCATGAGTCACTTTAGTGTTTTGTTCTGCCCTAAATGCCATTATGATGAGCAGCATGGAACAGAAGTTCCCTCTGGTTCTTCGGAACCAACTATCGGGCCAACTCTTCTTTAGTTTGAGGGCCCTGTGTCACTCAGTATAACCAGTCTTTAATATGGGTGGGAGAGCGCAACATTAGGTGGGATCTTTAGACCACTGATTACTCAAATTTGATCAAAAGTGTGTTTCAGGGTCTCATCATGTGACTCCTCCAGCAGGAAATCCCTGAGGGGAATCCCAGCACAGTGCAGAGGGGCAGAGCCCTCCACACTCCCCAGGTCCCTCTGACACCAGTGGTGATGTCGATGGCCCTGGCGTCACCTCCTCAGTCACTGCTGCACTGGTTCCCCCATGCTTCACTACACTGCAAAAAATTGAGAACTGAATTTGAGGAGAAAATTCCTTAATACTAGTGAAATGATCTGACTGCATGGACGGATATTTTTACTTGATAAGACTAATCTCAGAATTGGTGTCTTGTTTTCTTCTAATAGGAAATGCTGGATCGTTTCAACTATATTCAAGATATTTTCACTTGCTAAGACATCATTTTTTGCAGTGTACTGCAGGACCCACCCACAAACACATACTGCATTAGCGCATGAAACCCTGGCCACTTCATCCCCGGAATTAGTGGATGAGTGAGGTGAGGAATAACAGCCACCTCCACACGATGCTTTTGTTCCTGGAATTGAATGATGACGGACACTAAGGGATACCTGTACACATCCCTGTGTGCACACACCTCACCTTCAGCAGGCATGCTGTACCTGATGCCTCCCTCTGAACCAGGCCTCGGGGAATTGAGGTCTGGTTACAGCCTGAATCTACCAACACGTTACTCCCTTGGATACTCGCAGGTATACGGTATGTTCCACCTTAATCAGAGGTGGCCTATAATGCATTGAGAATCTGGACCAATGCCCCCATTACCATTGTCATATGGCTTTGGTAGTGCCCATGCTCGCTGACTATGCTGTTCTAGGGTACAGCCAACCCATTGCAAGATTAGGTCCAGGTACTCCAGCAGGTCCGTGACGGGGAGCTGCTGGGCCACAAACTAGGCTTATCATGACAGTAGCAGCAACAGGCGGCTCTACCACTGCGAGTTTGGCCAACCCGATGCTTGCACGGCACACTTGAAGAGTTCTCTGAAGACCTCAGGGTTGTCCTATGGCCCCGTCTCCATCGGCGTGATGTGTGCATGTCCGTGATGATCACTGGGGCTGCTGCTGGAATACCTGCTGGTTGGATCAAATTCTAGAGCACTTGCAATCCTCCTTCTGGGCCTGGAGCAGTGCCTGGAACTGCTGCTCCTGCTCTGTGCACATCATGAAAAGGGTTTGATGTTGCGTCTGGTGGATGCTGGTGAGGGCATAGATGAGCACCGCAACAGGTAAAGACTTTATGACAGCGATTCAGCTTCATGTCCTGGGTTTCAGCACCAGCGCGGAGGTTGAAGGTTCCTGTGTGAATGAATTTATCGTCTCTCATCTCTCACACCGACACAGAAGGGTTATTAGTATTAATCCCTCACAGGTGTGAATACTGACCACTTCATTCACAAACTGGTGCTCGACCACACCTCCTCTTCCACACCCACTTTAATTTTGTTTCTTGTTGTTGGGGACAGTGGAGCTGTGTAAGAAGATGAGAATGATGAAGATGAAAGTGATGATGATGATGATGGTAAGGATAATGAGGATGGTAAAGGCGATGAAGATGAGACTGATGCTCACTGTGATGCAGCGTGAACCTTGAGTTCTTCAGCAGACCAGACAGATCGAGTCAAAGAGACAGAGATCATCAACCGAACGCATGAAGCCACCCCCCCACACACGCCAAAAGATGTCGTTCATACTGGATAATTAACTTCACAGACATCAATTAGCCTGAAATAATGACACGCTCTGATCTACATTTAGAGTTTAACGGCTGAACTCCTCGTCTCAGAGTTTAATATGAACACACTCCGATCTTACATTTAATCTCAAACACACAGCGTTCACACAGCCGCATGCTTTTACATCATTTCTCACTCAGATGTTAGAGGATCTCATCTTGCCGTCCACAGAATGTTTTTCTGTCTCAAGTTCAATACAAACAGTGAGCTTATTGTGTGTGTGTGTGTGTGTGTGTGTGTGTGTGTGTGTGTGTGTGTGTGTGTGTGTGTGTACATGCATGTGTTCACTGCTTCAGATGGGTTAAATGTGGAGGTTAAATCTCGCTGTGCTTGAATTTGCACGCGACAAATAATAGCTTCTTCTTCTTCTTCTTCGCAGGGCGGGTCACGCACTGATAGCACGCTGGTAAAAGTTGAGTCAGAGGCTGAAATGGTCTGATATTCACTCTGCCACGTCAGCAGCTTCTTTAACATCAGCCGAGGGTCCAATATAGATAACAAAAAGACAGATGTGTGAATCTGTCCAGAACGACAGCCGTGCCGTGGTTGGATTGAGGGTGATCAGAGAGACACTGCACACGGGCTCGGAGCTCATCAGCTTCGTACGGGACACTCTGGACGCTACCGAGCACGATGGATGGAAGTGGTTCATAAAAACTTCCTGTTAATCCGAGTCCTGGCTCCCTCTTCCTTTCCACACTTCCTCGTTCTGATTATTGTATTGGTTTTGCATCACTGCTGATGTAACGCCATCCCGAGAGGGCAGGGCAGCACACCTGAGGCTGATCGCTGCTTCCTGAGTGCAGGTGATCCTGAGCTGTGGCCGAGTACAGAACCTGACCACACGCATCATATCAGCAGGCGATTAAACACAAACGGACAGCTGCTGCTTTCACCCTCAAACTGTCGATAATTAAAAATCATTAAAATCATCCATAAAAATAAAAATTTCAGACAAACAAAACAAACGAGGACGGAGCAGCACCAGACCGTGTCGCCACAGTAAGCATGCTCCAGCCGTGCCAAGCAGAATCTGTCTTTATGTCTCCAAAATAATCAACAACTGCATCTGGTTTATTATTCCACGACAGCACGATGCCAAAAGTCAAGGAAATTGACGCAGGACATGAAATTCGCTCCCCGGGTCTCGGCAGGCACTGAAACACTGAACATCCGGCATGGTGCCTTCCAGGAGGACAAGGATGATGAGGACGATGTGGACAATTAGAATAACAAGGACAGTAAGGATGGGGAGGAAGATGAGGAGAATGCAGACGATAAGGATGATGAACATGGTGAAGGTGATGAGGATGATGAGGATGAAGATGAGGTTGATGCTCACTGTGGTGCCGCGTGAACCACGATTTTATCACCAGACCAGACAGACTGAGTCACAGAGACACTGTGAGAGCATGACGAGAAAGCATGAAGGGCCTGTCACACACACACACACACACACACACACACACACACACACACACACACAAAGATGTGGTTCATACATGATAATTAACTTCACAGACACTAATTAACCTGAAATGACGACGTGCTCTGATCTACATTTTGAGTTTTATATTGGAGATCTGCTCGGCTGAACTCCTCGTCTCAGAGTTTAATACGAACACACTCAGATCTCACATTTAATCTCAAACACACAGCCGCATGCTTTTACATCATTTCTCACTCAGATATAAGAGGATCACATCTCGCCATCCGTCTCATTTCCTGTAATATTTTGCTGTTTGCTTTATTTTGACAGAAGATTGCTTCAGACTGACGAGGGTTTTTTCCCCCTCAGCGTGTTCCATCCCGGAGCTTAGCGCCTGCATCTCCACTTTTAATGATTTTAAAGAAACCTGAAAATTATTCAATAACTCAAAGGAAACCCAGCAAGGAACAGAGCAGAGATTCTTCTACATCAGGACTGAAAGAACATCACTTCTTTATTTTATTTTATTCACCACACAGAGGACAAAAGCAGGACGCTTCAGAAGGATGCTGGGAGGATCTTAGAACCTTCAACACATTCCTCTCCACACACACACACACACACACACACACACACACACACACACACACACACACACACACACACGGCCTGCCACACGGGAACTGATTCATCTGACATTAACCTCGAAATCCTCCAAAGTGTCCTACAGCTCCAGAACACGACACTCCGCTCATATCAGCATTAAACCTTTAGAACGGTGTAATTACTGAACATCAGAGTTATAAACTCAGAACTCATGGATTAAAGCAAAAAAAAAAATCATCTGACTGAAAAAAAAGCTCCATGTCGTTGGCCCCTACCACGTCAGCGATGCGTCAAATTTTAAACGCCGTGTTGTCCATTATCCCCTCGGCCCCTACTTATAGTACATTTACATAATTTTAACAATGACTAAAGCTAAGGCAAGACTTTACCATTGTCATTACTGGCTATAAATGATGAAACATCAAGTTTTCAGCACAAAGTGCAAATTTATTTCAACAATACTTTAGTAATGCACAACAGTGGTTCAGAGAAAAGTGCAAGTGCAGTCGAACTTGAACCATGCTTTCAAAAGGGTGGAACAGAAAGAAAAATAAGAAAATCTGTTGAAATAAAGCCAGGAAACAAGAAAAGTAAAGTGAAAGTTCACTTTTTCTGCTTCTTCGCAGTGAAGCCAAAGGCATCTAGTTTGGCAACACCTGATGCCTGTTTTTGTTTCTTTTTCCTTGGCACAGCAGCAGGAGCTTGCCATTATCGCCCATTTCATTTCGCCAAGCCCATCTCCACTTATTCTTTACCGTTTTGTCGATGTCTGACACATCTGTGCCTTCATTTAAAAGAAGCGCGTCCATGCTGGCAAAACCGAAAGTAATTTGACGCGCTCTAGTGATGGAAATCGAAGGGCCGATGTCAGGTGAAATATGGCCTTATACGCAGTACTTGAGTTGAGGGGGGATGTGGGGGGAGCATCCCCCTTCTGAAATAAAAATCTCAAATCATCCCCCTTATAAAACGGCCATCCCCCCCATCACATCCCTTGGGCCATTTTACCAATTAATGTGGAAATTAGCCTACTATTATTTTAACAAATATTACCATTTCAACATTAGAGGCTTTGCGCGGTGATAGCCTACATGTAGCCGGATAAAAAAGACGCATACTTATTTATTCGGTTGCACCTCTCATTCACACCTACAGTACCAGTCAAAAGTTTGGAAACGCCTCTAATTCAGTGGTTTTTCATTATTTTAAAATTTTCTGAATTGTAGATTAATACTAAAGTCATCGACATTATGAAGAAATATATATGGAATTATTTGATAAACAAAAAAGTGTTAATCAAACCAGAATGTGTTTTATATTTTAGATTCTTCAAAGTGGCACCTTCTGCTTAGATGACAGCTTTGCACATCTTGGCATTTTCTCAGTCAGCTTTACGAGGTAGTCACCTGGAATGGCTTTCAGTTTACAGCTGTGCCTTGTCAAGAGTTAATTTCTTGAATTTCGTGACCTCTTAATGTGTTCGAGACCATCAGTCGTGTTGTGAAGAGGTAGAGTTGGTATACAGTGAATGGCCCTATGTGAGTACTGCTCTAATCCATATTATGCCAAGAACTACTCAACTAAGTAAAGAAAAACGACAGTCCATCATTACTTTAAGAAATGAAGGTCAGTCAGTCCGAAAAAGTTTGGGATGAGTTGGACGGCAGAGTGAAGGCGAAGCAGCCGACGAGTGCTCAGCACCTCTGGGAACTCCTTCAAGACTGTTGGAAAGCCATTTCGAGTGATGACCTCATGAAGCTGACTGAGAGAACGTCAAGAGTGTGCAAAGCTGTAATCAAAAGCAAAAGGTGCCGACTTTAAGAATCTAAAATCTAAAACATATTTTGGTTTGATTAACATTTTAAAGTTTACTAAATGATTCCTTCCTTTGACTGGTACTGTATACGGAGGTTTCAGTCACTGAAAACAGCTACTTTCGCAAACTCTGGGCAGAGTGGAGATTCCTGAAAACTCCATCTTCAGACACGCGTGTAAATCGGAAAACCAAAGCGACAGTGGGCGAGAGGGCGCGCGCGAATATAATGAGTCAGAGGTGTGAATCTTTCACCGAATGCCAATTGTCCCGGTTCTTCATGAAATTGCACGCGCACGCACAAATTCATTAGATTAACTTTCAAATAACTGTTCTTGTGCACTTGCGACACCGGAGCCACTTTCCTGAATTTTGAGCTTTGGAGTATTGGCTTCCACTGTTTTCCGACCTTTTGTGCTTAGTGAATGAGACACTTCATTACACTCCACTGACCGACTTCCAATTCCGGACTTTTTTGCAAATGTAAAATATAGGCCTACGAGATGTTTTTTTGGGACTTAATTCGCGTTGGTCCTTCACTATTAATTTTTGAGACTGACAAGGCACTAAATACTGTGGAATTATTTTCTCCTTACTATGAAGTTTGGCATCTTAAACAAGTGTCGGGAAATCTTGCAGCCCGACTCTGCAGCCTCCAATGTTTAAGCGAACTGCCGAAACCATAATGTTTAAAGATTAAATCGTAGGCTAATCAAACCAAAGAAAAACACAGCCTTTCCAGAACATTATCTGCCGAAGCCTGTTTAACCTACAAAGCATAGATCTTGCTGCGGCTTCAACAGGGCTGTTTAGATTTTTCACCTGATCACCTTTCAATAGGCAAATATCATTATTATTATTATTATTATTATTACTACTACTACTACAATAGGCCTAGTATTAGTAGTAGGCAAGTAGTTGCCTAGTAATAGGACAGCCAAATTGTTTCATCAGTGGAGCTGCCGTTAAAAGGAAACTGATGCGGAGTGCCGCGGCTTGCCTCAGGGTGAATCGTGTCCCGAGGTGCGGGGCTGGCCTGCCCTGGCAGCGCTGGTTCGTTGGGGAGAGGGCAGAGGTCGCTGGCTGCCAAGTTTGGGGAGGCTGGGACCTCCCCTGGCCGAGTTACGAGCGTCCAAAGTCGGGCTGGAGCCGCCGATAGAAACGAAACTCAAGCCGAGCACCGCGGCTCGCTGCCTACGCCCAGCCTCCCCGGGACTAGACAGTAGCGGAGGCTGTCTTTATTTATTTATTTATTTATTTATTTATTAATGCCTATCTAGCGCAACAACTTATTCCTTTACATATACTCAAACATAGCACAAGAAAGGGTTCAACAACAGGCAATCACAGCAGCTTGGTGAAGTTATAAATCACATCGGTGTCAGACCTATGGGCCTACCCCCCCCTTTTTTCTTCCTCAGATCTCCATCACTCTCATTATTGACCTTTAGCGCTCCCAGTTGACGGAAATCCGTCGTAGCGATGGAAAACTTTAATCCATGAGAACGTCATCATACACCATCACACGCAGAGTCCAAAAATGTTCTCCAGGTTGGATTTGTCACTAATGGCCCTTTTCCACTACCCTTTTTCAGCTCACTTCAGCTCGCTTCAGCCCGACACGGCTCGCGTTTCGATTATCTAAGAACAGCACGACTCGGCTCGCTTCAGCCCTGCTTAGCACCCAAAACTCGCACGGTTTTGGAGTGGGGCTGAAGCGAGCCAAACCAAGCTGAGTGAGGCTGGGGGCGTGAGGAGACACTCCCCTGTACACTGATTGGTGAGGAGGAGTGTCCTCACACGCCCACACACGCCCCGTGAGCACGCTGGGATCTGTAAACACCGCAAACCCGGAAGAAGGAGAATTACGAGAATTATGAAGCCTTATGCGCCTCGCCTCATCTATACGCTCTTGCCAGTATCTGTCCGCGTTGTCGATGACAACAAGCCACAGCACCAAGACCAGCAACACTAACGACTCCATGTCCTCCATGTTTATTGTTTACTATTTGGGTCGTGAGACTACCGCTTAAAAGGTCACTGATGTCACTGTTTGCGCTGCCTAACGACATCACGTGACGTCCACCCACTTTCGCTAACTCCACCCAATGTGTCCACCCACTTCCAGCCAGCACGGTTCAGCGCGGTTGTAGTCGAAATGCAACTCCAACAGCCCCGCTCAGCTCGACTCAGCTCGACTCAGCCCCACTCAGCTCGACTCAGCCCAACTCAGCACGGCACGGCTCAGCCGCGTTTGTAGTGGAAAAGCGGCATAATTCACATAAATGAAGACAAACAGAAGGAGCGGCTCATATAAACGTGTTTGCATGGCTAAGCCCCGCCCCTTGCCTTTCAACCATGAACACACATCAGATTATTTGCTGTTGAATCTTTTAAAGTGAATCGTTTTGTAGTTGTGTGGAACCTTACTTTCCCGTTATAAGTTAAACAGATGTTATATTAAACTTTGTCTCGTCAACATTTTGGAAATTGTTTGTGTTCATTGAGATATTGTTTAAAATGTTACTTTTCAAAGGGGGTGTACTCATTTACGCTCAGCACTGTAGCAGCTATAAACACTCGTTCCTTCACCAGAGTCTCTTTATTCTCTGAGATAAAACCCGCAGTTTGTTCCATCGTGTTCCTGAGAAACTGTACAGAAGTGTAAACTCCTCTGTCCTTAAACCTCCAGCTTCACCTCTGACTGTTACACAGCGCTCACACTGGAGACTCCTTACAGAGACCACACACACCCCCCCCCCTGTGAATGAGCCGTTACTATAGAAACCATAACGTATCAGAACAAGAGCATTAATGATAAATAACCCTGCGCTACAGTCAGAGCTGCTGTTAGAGAGAATTAATCAACACCTTCTGACCAATCAGAGCCCAGAACAGTGAGATGTTTTATCTGGCAGTGTGTTTATGTTCCAGTTTGTTAGGAAGTCAGGGTCAGTTGTAATCCAGCCTCCTGGAACAGAGAAGTTATTGAGTGTGACCTTCACGACCTTCTGCTCAGGTTTAACCTCCAAGGTGCTGGAATATTTATAACGCTGTGTCGCATTAATCAGGCTGTTCTGCAGCTCACTGGCTTCCCAGCGCAGTTCGATATTCAGCGTAATGCTGTGAGTCGGCTCTCCTTCAAACAACTCAACCAAAATGTATATGATCTAATAACGAATATAAAGTAAACAGAACCGTAGAATCTAAAATCCCACAGTGTGAGCTGAAGATCACAGCACGGAGAGTCTGAAGACGGGATTTCAACATAAAGCAAAGCAACAAATAAACCTTCATGAGAGCAAATCGATTTCTAATATTTTTACTGAAAAAATTGTATTTCTCCACTGTTTGGAGAATTTGTATTTTATTTCCAACCTGCATTAAAACTTGAAGACCTGTGTGCTGATGTTTTTAAACTCAGAGTTTCTTTAATGTGCCGAGTGACACGCAGCAGGAGATCCTCACAGAGACTCAGTCCTGCCTCCTGCTCTGATCAGCCTCGGTTTGAAAAACTCTCCTATGGGCAGCATGAGATTGGAAGGAACCTGACACACACACACACACACACACACACACACACACACACACAGCATGCTGAAGCCTCGAGGAGGAGAGGATGTGAGAGATGCCACCTTACATGAGAATCATCACACAGCTTCATCGTCCCACACACACGCTGCAGGCAAACACACACACACACACACACACACACACACACACACGTTATCTTAAAGTGTTAGTGTTTTTGAGTCATTAGAGAAAAACCCTGTACTCTGACGTATGGAGCGTCGCACTGCAGAACTCATCATCCACCACTTTCTCTCTCCGTCTGCTTAAACACTTCCTGAATGGAGGAACAGTGCAGAGCTGAGGGACCGTGGGACTGGAGCCTGACGCCTCTGCATTAAAACCTGCTGAAATATCCAGATAGCTACAGTCACGCTGCTCTTCAGCTCACGTCTCACACTCCTGAACTCGGATGTAAAACCCCTCACCTGTAGGACACGGATCACTGCAGGACCGTCACTACAGAGCCACGAGGAACACGAGCCAGCAGTTTTACCTTCAGCTGCCTTTTTGGAGTTTTCCATAATAAAGTTATCTGTAAATGTTTTCATGAACAAAATGAACTAAAAGTTCTGTCAGATTTAAGAAAGTTTCTCAGATTTTCTGGATGTCCGGGTGTGGGGATGCAGATAAACACCAATCACCTGTAAATTAGCGAGCGGGGTCACGCCACGCCTCACATTTAGCCACACCTACAAATACAATAAAAGGCAAAGTAGCACAACTCAGCTGCTGCAGCGTTAGGGTGCCATTACTTTTCTCCTCAATAGAATGGATTCGTTTCAGGTCATTAATATGAAGTGACTGAGTTTCACAGAGCGTTCAGTAAGCTGGTGTGAAACTGAAATAAGGAAGTGATTTAAACATGACGGCGTTTTATAAAATCACAGAAACGATAAATCCATCTTCATCAAATCCACATTTCTCCTCAGAATGCTTCATAAATAAACTCAGATGTGTAAATAAGACACTCGGGCGTGGTCTTGTGAACAGTCTGGTGGTTTTCTTTATTAAATGTGACCTGTAGCTCCGCCTACTTCCATAGGAAAAGCCCACTTTACCATCAGAGTCGAATCAGAAGCTTTTCCTGAAACCCGTCAACAAACAACTTTACTCTCGTTTACTCTCGTTTACTCTCCACTGAGGGAAACAAAACTCGAATCACTTTTACAGACAGAAATCTCTTCAGTAACTTCCTCTGAAAAGCAAAAACAAAAAGACAAAACAAAATCAGAACCCTGCAGAGACACGTGCAGAGAGCCAATCAGATTTCAGAACCTGAAGCTTGGAGCCAGAAAAGAGTAAAAAAAAAAAAACAAACGTCAGGTGATCTGGGCCCGTGGGCGGAACCTCTGAAACTGAGACAAGGAAATATGTAAATAATTTCTAATGAGTGCAGAATTCTAATTTAATTTCCCACCCAGAGGAGGAGGAGCTTCACCGTGAGTCTGATTCCTCTCGAGGGTTCCTCCTCAGGTCCTCTCAGGGAGTTGCATAATAATAATAATAATAATAATAATAATAATAATGATGTTGAACAGAATGCAGTCGGTAAATGTTTAACAGCGAGAAGTTAAATGATGTTCAGTCCTGAAGTTCCACACGTCTCCAGGCTCTTAAACAGTGTTCCAGACGCAGTGTTCCAGACGCAGTGTTCCAGACGCAACGTCCTCATCATCAAACTTCTCAGAGGGTCAGTGAGGGTTTTAAATGTTGGTGCTGGTATTTTTCTATGGAATCAATTTTGTGCCAAAATGTTCATGCAATACTTTTGAAATATCAAACAAAAACGACAAATCAAAATACAAAAAAAGAAAAAAAGTCAATCTTTTTAGACTGGCAAACAAATTATTCGTGTAATCGTGCAAAATATCAGTCTATTACTCTTCAGAAACCTTTTATTTTTGTTCCGCGTCTTTCTCAGTTTTGTTTGCCGTAATTTATTCTGGTTGCGATTCCAGCTTTCTCGTTTGCGCTCCCTGACTTTATTATTATTATTACTGACATTATTATTATTATTACGCTCAGCCATTCCCTACTCGGATTCTGGCGGACTGTTTGGCGAGTGAGCGATCCACTGACGGTAAACAAGGATGGAGTGGACTTCAGTGGCGACTATGAGAGTAACAGACTGATATTTTGCACGATTACATGAATAATTTGTTTGCCAGTCTTAAAAGATTGACTTTGTATTTTGATTTGTCGTTTTTGTTTGATATTTCAAAAGTATTGTATGAACATTTTGGCACAAAATTGGTTCCATATTTTTCTGGACCTTCACTCGGTGTTCAGTGGCGTTTCAGTGCTCTGTTCATTCGTGCAAAAGAAATGAGACGAATTTTGAGGTGGCAATAAATCACAGAGTCACACAGCAGGTCAGCGGGAGTCTACATCAGACGCAGGGCTGTGTGTGTGTGTGTGTGTGTGTGTGTGTGTGTGTGTGTGTGTGTGATGATCTAACTGCATGCTTGAACCCAAACGGGTCTTCTCACGGATGTGTGTTTAATGAGTAACAAGGCCGAGTTACTGAACAACATGAACCACCTCAGACACTTTAATCCTTACACACTTCCTCAGTGTTCTCCATCACTCACATCCACACACAGCTCATTCTCTCCGCTTTATAAAGCTGACGGCCGTTTCCTCTCACTGTGGTGTTACATCCTGATGGATTAAACACCACCGTTAAAGGTAAGCGTGTGGTTCTGACGGACCGTCCTGGGGCTCACGGAGACGTTCCTCCTGATACGCAGCACACAGGAGCGTTTCCTCAGCTCACTCCGACCCACACTGCAGGATCACGAGGCGGGTTCGGGGTCCAGCTCGTCCCTCATGACGATCCGAGGCTGATCTGAACCTGTTTTCGGCCCAAACGATCCTGGAGTTTGAGGAGTTTACAGATGTAATCCTCACATTACCCACGGGACCAGAGTGTCCACGATTTCCATTCATAAAAATTAAACGTTTGAACTTTAAACCTGAAGTGTCCCATAGAGAGAAAGGAACAGTGATGGAACATGAGTGCAAGCTGAACATCACCAGCTGGATGCTGCGTGTTTGTGTAGAAGAGACTCGTGGCTGGCAGGAGGACAGAAGGTCGTGGGATTACGGTGACGGGATGAGAGCTCGGTTAAAGTCTCGTGTGAGACGGACAACAGAACAGACAAGGAACAGAGTCGAGTCCCATTTCTCAGCCACGACGTCCACAGGGTTGTTTTTGACTAGGATTTTGCTTTTCAGTGTAAAACATCTCACACACACACACACACACACACACACACACACACACACACACACACACACACAGAGCTGTATGAGCACAAATTATCTGGTACAAAATAATAAAACTAGATTATTATCCTAAAACCCAGTCTTTAGACCTCTGTTGAATAATTAGCCTCGAGTTTGAGGAAAGCTCTTAAACCCAATTATACCGTTTACATTTTAACTGAATTTCTGACTCCTTTATTGCGGTGTATTAAAGTGCTGATGACACGAACATGACTCTATGCAATTTCTTAAATAAACTATACAACACGGCAAACATGTTAGATTTCTGTTATAATTACGTGAAAAGAAGCTGTTGTTACGCGAATATCCAACTTTTAATTGCACAGCGCAAGAAAACTGGGTCCGTGGCTCGCGGCCATGCTGTGATGTCAGCGGAAGAACACGCTGCGGTTCACTGGCTGTTCTACTCAATGGAAATGGCGCATGAAAACGCCGGTGAACTCTCTAGCGCTAGCTCTTCAACAACCAAATACTGGTACTTTAAGCAGTGATCATGATGGCATGATTTTATCTGATTTTAAATAAATGAGATTGATAATAATGTGAATGTTCACAACTAGTACATACAAACTCTGCAGCTTCTGATTCAGCAGCTGCGTCACACTCCGCAAAAACATCAGCAAGAACCTACAATATAAATGGAAATGCAATACACTAAGCTCAAATGACTTTTGGAAAGTATAATTTCTAAATTTTTTCTACATATTCTTGAAGTCGGTCATCGGGGTACTTGCTACCGTTCCCTAACAACGCATGGCAAAGGGTAAAGTGTAGTGTTGCTACGAGTACTTGCTAAAGCCTCCGGTGGAAGATCCTCAATGTGCTGATAAGACATACAGTTCTATATAACACACAAGTGTCACGATAATCACAAAACAGATGCAAATTGTTAAAATACCTCATTTTTAAGCAATCGTGTATTGATCTCTTCCGAATAGAATCTATGATGCCTACCCTCTTTACCCTTTGCCTCTCGTTGCTAGGCGGCAGTTACATGAAAGCCGCAAGCTTTCACAAGCAAATACATGACTGATATCATGCCGACTTTATGATTACATTTATGATTATCATGAATGTGTACTCTATGATGTGTACTCTATGAGCGCTCTGGAGCGAGTCACTTCCAAGATGGCCGCGCAGACCGCATGGTTACTATTTTTAGCATCATGTCGGAGCACTCTATAGCTCTACGTACCTTTATCTTATGTCGTTTCTCAACACATGTTCTGACAGGAGGACTGTGTTTGGAGGAGTCGGCTTGTCCCAGGCGACTGCTGGATCCGGCATAGCTACTAGTAGACCCCCTCTGGAATACTGTAGGCACTGCTGATGGTAGCAACACACTTTTGTGCTGAACTGCACACCCAAGAGATTCCTTTAAGCTGGGAAGGGTGTCAAAACAATCCAAATCGAAGTGTTCAGAGCACAGGACGGATGTTGGTGAGGGCTCCCACTTGTCACGAGTGCGCCTGACTTGCTTCACCCACTTCGCATGCAGCTCGGGATCTCTGGGAAACTTGAATAAACTTACCCCATCCTTGTGGGTTTTGGAGCAAAAGCCGGCAACACAACGCGAAGGCATAATAACATATAAAATGTATAATAATGTATAATAATAATACTAATAATGATAAACTGAACACCTGTCGCATCAACAACAAACTGGTAAGTTAGGAGGAAGGTTCTTTCGCTGACGTCATATAGCTCCTCCTCCTCATTCGTCTCCTGGGTGCTGCAGCCCTGTCAAATTTGCCCAAATAGCCGCGTTTTTTATCATAACTTGTAAAATAGGTGCCTTCGTGAATTAATATATGGATCATCGGGAATTACTTTTTATGTTATAAAACATCGCCAAAGATGTCAAAAACGTGTCATCAGACCTTTAAGGAGCTGAAACACTTCTGAGGTCCGCGTTTCAATCCGATTCTCTTCACTGCCGTCTCTCGAGTGCGTCAGCATGAACACACACCGTGTGCAGAAACCACTTCACTCCGCTTTAATTTATAAAGATGAAACTGCACACATTCATTATCAGATAAATCCCACAGATTCAGGACCCAGTTTACACAAAACTTACAGTTCCAACGTCACTTCTGACTTTAACACAGCGCTCACACTGGAGACTCCTTCCAGAGGACCACACACACACACACACACACACACTTCTTACAAGAAAACTTCACCACATTGATGATTACACACGTTTAAGTGGAGCGTCTGCTGGACACGCCCCTCTGAACGAGCCGTTACTATAGAAACCATAACATCTCAGAGTGAGGGCATTAATATAAACTGCACTACAGTCAGAGCTGCTGTCAGAGAGAATTAATCAACACCTTCTGGACTGATTATTGTGTCTCTGCTGTGATGTTGGAGTGAACTGTGATTAATTGGAGTTCAGACAGCAGAGGGCGCGTTACCTGATGTAAATGTTACACACGGCTCCTTTAAAGAGACTGTTTGTTGCATTTAAACAGCACTTTATTTTCATGAGCACATGTTCAGCTTTATGAATCCGAGTGCACGCTTTACTTACTTTGGCCGCTCCGATCTGCTCCATACGGAATTTCTCCAGAGGTGTGATGAGCACATCGTCAGCGTTCTGGATCTGAAAATCAATCATAAAAGTCAAGTTTAATCTTAACAGAGAGCTGAGTGCTTTAACATGCACGGTTAGACTGCACAAATCTGCAGCCTGACTTAATATTTCATCACGGCCCAGTGGGTTCGGGTTCGATCTCCCACACCAGCGACGCTAAAGAGATTCCACTTCCTTCATCAATATTCACTTAATATGAGCTGTGGAGCAGAACGCAGCATTCCGCACTGCTGAGCGGTAAAAAAAGAAAACGTGAAGTAATTCTGAAGTCATGAAATTGAACAATAAAGAGAAATGAGAAAATGGCGGTGTGTTTTATACGCCTGTAAAACGTAGCGAGGCTGCAAGAGTGCCGAGAAATACGAGTCTCATGAAACAAGCCTGAGCTTCACACCAGAACTTTCCACTCAGCTCATTTCTGAACACACACACACACACACACACACCTCTCAGCAGCTCATTACTAAAGAGGAGGAAATACACATCCACAACACACACACAGTATATATACACTCCCTGGCCACTTTATTAGGAACAGCCCTACATGCCCCTGCGGTTCTGTAATCAGCCGATCCCTCGCCAGCAGCACGACGCATCAAATCCCGCAGATACAAATCAGGAGCTTCAGTTAATGTTCACAATGTTCAAACATCAGAACGGGAAACATAGTGATCTCAGTGTGACTTTCTCTCACTGTGGTCTGGGTGCTGGTTTGATCCAGATGGACTGGTTTGAGTATTTCAGAAGCTGCTGATCTCCTGGGGTTTTCACACACAATCAACAGTCTCTAGAGTTTACACAGAATGGTGCAGAAAACAAAAAACACTGAGTGAGTGAGCGACAGTTCTGTGGGTGGAAACAAACGCCGTGTTGATAAGAGAGGGTCAGAGGGGAATGGACAGATTGGCTCGAGCTTTTTTTGCCAGGAAGGATATAGTAACTCATATAATCACTCTTTACAACCGTGGTGAGCAGAAAAGCATCTCAGCAACAGCAGAAGAACACACTGGGTTCCACTCCTGCAGCCAAGAACAGGGATCTTAGAGTCAACAACACGTTCCTATTAAAGTGGCCGGTGTGTGTGTGTACTTTTTGCATGCTAATGCAAGAATAATCACACACCTGCTGTTTGAGTTTTCATTCCTTCTGAATAGAAAGACATTGTGTGTGTGTGTGTGTGTATCTGTGTGTGTGTGTGTGTGTGTGTGTGTGTGTGTGTGTATCTGTGTGTGTGTGTGTGTGTGTGTGTATCTGTGTGTGTGTGTATCTGTGTGTGTGTGTGTGTGTGTGTGTGTGTATCTGTGTGTGTGTGTGTGTGTGTGTGTATCTGTGTGTGTGTGTGTGTGTGTGTGTGTGTGTGTGTGTGTGTGTGTGTACTCTCTCATTCCTTCTTGGATACCTTTAGTACATTCAACGCATCTTTTACATGAAAGTGAATGTAGCGCACCTTTAAAAGGTGACTCTAAAGGAACCTGGGCTCCACTTACACACTGAAACTGTTAAAGAGGATTAAACTCTCAGCCGATGGTTTCGGCTCCTGTTAAAGCTGAACAGAGCTGAACTCTTTCTGTTTATGTCTTTAATATCTGTGCATTTTTATCAACTCTACAGTTTGTTATTTAATATTTGTGTCAGTGTTGGATTTATTTATTCATGTTGAGTAACTGCACTGGCTCGGAGTTGTGTTTCTGAGTTGTACAGCACGGTGGTGTAGTGGTTAGCGCTGTCGCCTCACAGCAAGAAGGTCCGGGTTCGAGCCCCGTGGCCGGCGAGGGCCTTTCTGTGTGGAGTTTGCATGTTCTCCCCGTGTCTGCGTGGGTTTCCTCCGGGTGCTCCGGTTTCCCCCACAGTCCAAAGACATGCAGTTAGGTTAACGTGGGGCGGCCTTGGGCTGAGGTGCCCTTGAGCGAGGTACTGAACCCCTGACTGCTCCCCGGGCGCTCTGGTGTGGCTGCCCACTGCTCTGGGTGTGTGTGTGTGTGTTCACTGCTTCAGATGGGTTAAATTCAGAGGATGAATTTCACTGTGCTTGAAGTGTGCATGTGACGAATAAAGGTTTCTTCTACCTGAGAATTGGATTTATATATATAAATAAATAAATAAATAAATAAATAAGCAGACTGAAGGATCTTTCAACACAGAAACTAAAAAATGCAACACCAAAATTCATCAGCAGCACATGGAAGGTATCTCAGTGGAAAATTATTATTATTATTAATATTAGCACCACCTCCTAAAATGGCCTTTTCAGGAACCAACACATTTGTCGCCTTTATTTTTTATTTTAAGTGGGTTTTTACATTTTATTTTCTGAAACAGTAATCAATCACTCTCACAGCTTCTACTGAGCAAATAAAAAATTAGCAGCAAATAAATAAAGGTTTTAAAACACGAAGCAAATGTGTTTTATTAAAACGGCCATCAGTAGGAGGACGGTGTGAGCTGCAGACGAGACGGCAGCTGATATTCCATGTTACCGGGTCGTTCTTCAGTAACGGAATCACATTCACAGCAAAATACGGGAACTTTTTTTAGCCGCAGCACTGAAGATAACGGTGTTAAATAAAAGTGTCCCACGGTCTGGGCTCTGCGACCCGAAAATAGCAGAAAAAATCTGGCTGTTTAACTCTGAACACAAAATCTTTTATGATGAAAGAAAAGGTCAGGAACAGAATTACATTCGAAAAAACTGAACTTTCATTTCTTAAAACTCAAACCCAGACTTCTGTGAAGCGACATCGCTGTAACCGGGGTGATGATTTTAAAGAGGGGTTTCAGTCACATTTTGCCTCGGATTCCAGACTTCAGCAAAATCACTGAGCTGACGAGTTAAAGTGGCCCGAATCGTTTCATCATTTTGCCCTGTCTGCTGAAGAACTGCCCAAATCACCACACACACACACACACACACACACACACACACCCTGTTCATCACACAGCGGATTCGTGCTCCACGCCTGCACGGTGCAGTACCGATGGACACAGTGAAGGGGCGCTACAGCACCACGCCACAACTAGCCTCAGCAAATGAACAATAAATTATTCAGCTTCATTTTTAATTATTTTGTACAATGCTTTAACAAAGCGGCTTTACAGAAATTTGGACAGAGATGCACAAATATAATTTATTTCTCTTTTAACAATGACAATAAATCACACTGTAAAATAACTGGATAAATATTTCACTAAGATAAATCTGTTTCATTTAAATACGTCAGCAGTTTCTGTAAAAACAACAAAACACTGCGTAGCGAAGATTAGTTTAATTAATGAACCATTTATAGACATTTATAGGTCTCTCTCTCTCTCTCTCTCTCTCTCTCTCACAGTGGGGTAAATCAGTAAATACACTTAGCTCAGGTGTTTAAAGTCTAATTTTCTGTAAAGTTGCTTTGTGACAGTCTTCTGTTAGAAACACGACACAAACTGACTGTGGTATTTTATACATACACAAACGTGTGTGTGTGTGTGTGTGTGTGTGTGTGTGTGTGTGAGAGAGAGATGAAGCTCTAAAGCAGGCCAGGTATGAAAAGTGAAATGCGATTCATGAGGCAGCAGCGCGGACGGATTTCATTACTGGAGATGACAGAAAGGCTGATTTCACACGCTGTAGCTTTTCTCTGCCGTGTCTCCAAACATCAGCATCGTTGTTCTCGCTCTCTCTCTCTCACACACACACACACACACACACACACACACAGAGCGACAGATTTAAATGGCCTGGGATCAGACTGAATGTTTTCTCTGCATTTCTTCCTCCAGCTTTTGAAAGCGATGCTGTTTTCAGGGCATCAGACCCAAACGATCAGTTCAGCATGAAGGAACATCTCCAGCTCTTCATTAACTTTCCTGGAAAGAACTTTCCTCAGAGAACTCACACCTCAAACCCAAAAGCTCCCGACGATTTCCGAATGTTCTGCACTTTTATTTTTTCAGCATCCAGCTGCTTCATTTCATACAAAAGAATTATCAGCACCTGTACCGGAGCAGGGTGTAATTACACCTCAGTCCACGTCCAGCATTTGAGCCACATTTAAAGAAAAGGGGCGGGACTGAGCATGTCTATTCGGACTGGAGGGCGGGGCCAATGTCGGTCAGAAAATGTAACGCAGCACAAAATGTAAAACTGGAAGAATCGACTGACTGACTGACGTCAGTATAAATCACAGGTTCAATTCACAATTTAGTGATTTCAGTCGTGGATAGTGTGTGTGTTCTGGATATATCCACATCCTTAACGCGTACCGCACAGGGTAATGCAGATTCTTCTACACACCACACACAGTGAACGCCTGCGCGTGTTTTCTGTTGAAAATGGCCGAATGAAAGTGATGCGTATGTTTCTTTAAGACGTGCAGCGTTCAGTATGGCTCGAGGTGATTGGTTTGATGTGTGTTCTGTTGACCAATCAGAGATCAGTACCCTAGAGGGATCATTTGGAGCGGTATCCAGTGAAGGATGGCTACAAGAAGCGGAAGCAGAGAGGGACGATATAATTGAGTGCTGCACAGAACACATTCACACACAAAAAAAAAAAGGAAACCACCGACAGAAGAAGGTTCAGAACTGGTTAGAAGATGACCCAGTATTATTGGATTTGTCAAGATGAAAACAAATAACCACACTCCATTAACGACAAAAGGAGATTAAAGGTTGGAAACAAACTTCTGCTGTCTCCTTCATCCCCGACCGGCTGGAACTCTGCATTAACGAACTTCACGTGTTCAAACCTTTGGAAAATTTTCTGTGATGCACTGAGTCTCGGGTCCTTTTTCTCCCATCAGACTCGGCTAAAACACACACCCTTCTGCTGGTAATAATAATAATAATAATAATACTGTTCTCCAGCATCACTGCTCTCCTGATTCAGGTCCTGAGCCCAACTCCAGGCTGATCCAGGAACACGACTCTCCTTTGACCACATTTTCAGCTCAGCTTGCACAGAAACTCGAGCTTTGTTCAGCCACACGGTGGAGAAGAACACACAGGGTAACGTCAAACACACGCTGGGAGAGAAAATGAATGTGTGGAGCAGAAACAGAGAAAGTGCAGGAATCAGCATCAGAGTCTGGACACCAGTGTACGAGGGAGCACGAGCCTGCAGAGAACTTCACCATTATCACACTGAATAAACACGTCGATCTCCATGACAACAGAGTGGGACAGGGAGAGAGAGAGAGAGAGAGAGAGACAGGAACAGAGAGAGAGAGACAGACACACACACACACACACACACACGGGGACACAGAGAGAGACACACACAGACACGGGGACAGAGAGAAGAAGAAGAAAAGAAGAAAGAAGAAAAGAAGCCTTTATTCATCACATGCACACTTCAAGCACAGTGAAATTCATCCTCTGCATTTAACCCGTCTGAAGCACTGAACACACACACACACACACACACACACACACACACACACACACACAGAGCAGTGGGCAGCCACACCAGAGCGCCTGGGGAGCAGTCAGGGGTTCGGTACCTCGCTCAAGGGCACCTCAGCCCAAGGCCGCCCCACGTTAACCTAACTGCATGTCTTTGGACTGTGGGGGAAACCGGAGCACCCGGAGGAAACCCACGCGGACACGGGGAGAACATGCAAACTCCACACAGAAAGGCCCTCGCCGGCCACGGGGCTCGAACCCGGACCTTCTTGCTGTGAGGTGACAGTGATAACCACTACACTAGAGAGAGAGAGAGAGAGAGAGAGAGACATGGGGACAGAGACACCTCCACCACCACCAAGTCTCGTCCTTCTTGCCACTAATTTGTAAACCAGAAAACCCTTAAAAGACAAAACTCTGAAACAGCAGGAAGCCACTGAATACATTAAATCTAATCTCATACTGGTCCACTGAGGTCTGAGTTCAGCACCAGAACCAGAACCTCAAACTCACTGCCACATCAGAACATCACCACAAAGCATCTCCTGGTTGGGGGCGGGGCTTGTGCACGAGTCGCTCTAAATGATTTGTCTGATGTCGCTGTCAGAGACAAACAGCACATTGGAAAATAACTCTCTGCTCATGAACTGACCAAAGTGGCTTTATAACAGTGTGTGTGTGTGTGTGTGTGTGTGTGTGTGTGTGTGTGTGTTTTGGTGTGAGACATTTCTAACAATCCTCTCAGTGTGTGAGCTGCTGCTCCGATGTTCGGCTAAAATCCACCAATAGGACGACGGCAAACTCACAGGACAGCAACAAAATACGCTCGTGACGGCGGAGAAACAAATTAAACACAAGGACAGAAAAAAAATCTCTGGATTCCTCGTTACCTCGAGCTCGCAGTCAGTCGTCACTCCGTCTGCTCCAGAACGCAGCCCAGATTTTATAATGAGGAGTAAAAATCTCAGAACGCCGCTGAAATCACAGTAAAACGAGACTCAGGCCCACTTTACACGGGGACGGTCTGAAACAAAAACGCAAAAGTCCATTTTCGTTCTCACTTTTTTCCGCGTCTACACGACCGTTTTCAAGGAGGAAATCTGCGTCTATACAGTGACGCATAAATGTGTGGAATTCAATCGGATGTGCATGCCAGGCGGCTAGGTGGTGCTGTGAAAGACCTCCGCTATGTCTGCACGCATGCGCAACGTCTTCTGTCTTGTCTGATCTGCACATCTGCGCCGCGAAAACTTTGACTACTCTGGCTATGGTAAGTAAGAAAGTAAGTAAAAAAGTAAGAGCATGCTATACCCGCCTCTGTTCATTAACGGTATATGTGCAGATTCGGTATAGATGTTCGAAGGACTCCTGGACGTTTAATAAAGCTGCCAGAGCAGCTTGAAGGTCCGTTGGATCGATGTAATCAGACATGCTCTTACTTTTTTACTTACTTTCTTACTTCCCGGGCTGGCATGTACAGTATATGACATATGTATGACGTAAACGCGTACCCGACGTGAGCAGATCCGAGCAGAGTTTGGCGTATTGGGTAGTTTAGACAGATATGCAACGGGGGCTGTTTTTAACTTATCCACTCTGGAAGGCGTTTTCAATTTTTTCCGTTTTTCAGCCTCGGAAACGCCGTCCCCGTGTAGACGAAAGGCACTTCCGATAAAATATTTAGTCGTTTTTACCCGACAGCGTCCTCGTGTAAACGGGCCCTCAGGAGGAAACGCTGATGTAATTAAACGGGACCTGATTCTACAATAGAAACCGTCCTGCAGAACTCACACACTTACTGAGCTTCTTCAGCACCACAGCAGAGCGAGTAGTACAGCGACACCGACCCAAAACCAGAACCATTCTGACTTGGGTTTTTACAGAATCTGCCATTTTTCATCATGATGACAAAATCAGTGAAAATCATCGTTAAGCTTTTTGACGTGACTCTGATCGGTTCTCAAACAGGAACTGGTGCTAGAACTGGAACCAAAAAAAGAGGAAAGGGGCAGAAGAATCAGGAAACGTCTGCACAGATTGCTACAGAGTGTCCCTCTCTCTCACACCACACACACACACTCACTCACACACACACACACACACACCACACACTTACACCACACCCTCCCACATCACACAGGTCTGGTTCCTCTCGGGGTTTCTTCCTCGTGCCATGGGGGAGTTTTTCCTTGCCGCTGTTGCCGTGGGCGCTCTCGTTGGGGATGGAATTGGCTCATATTTTGGGTCGTTCAAATTCTGTAAAGCTGCTTTGCAACAATGTTTATTATTAAAAGCGCTATACAAATAAACTTGATACACACACACACACACACAATCTCTCACACACACACACACACACACAATCTCTCACACACACACACACACACACTCACACACTCAGACTTCCACGTCCGTATTTATTGATGAATAGCTGCTCCGTGTGGCCGTACAGTCCAGTGTGGGATCGGAGCAGTTTGTTAAGGATGTGCCGTGTTCCTAGTTGAAGTCTCAGCTACATGCCTTTGTTCCTGCTGGGTGTGTAATGATAAATCGTACGATGTTAAATCATAATACAAACGTATTATGATCTGAATCAATGGAATAAAAAAAAAATGAACAGTCATCATCACACTGCGTAATTTTTTTTAGCTGTAACTGTGTTGTTCAGACAACAGATGGCGCTCTGCTAATGTACGATAGCAGGAATGCACATGACTTCACCATTGGCAGAAGTAACACAGCAGCTCCATAAAAACACAAACAGATCTAAAGCGGATGAAGATGAAATGTGTTTTGTGATTGTAGAAATGGACCGAGACGTTCTCTCGTCCTCAAACCTACGAAGCTTCTTGGAGAGAGCATGCTGCCACGCTGTGTGGTTTGTGATGATTGCCGTTTTCAGAACGGATGGGTTAATATTCCTCAATAGATTTCCAACAGTAATTTTCACTCGCTCTTTAGAGCGCCTCTCCTGTCCTCCTGCACAGTGCCGACTCGGGCGGAGCCGCTTGTGTGAAACATGCCGCAGCCGGGTGGGTCACATGACCTCTGCACATCATCTCCAGGATCTGGTGACACTTTATAAGGAATTTCTCCACCAGCTCGAGGTGATGTCGGCATTCAATTCATTTCAGTTCTATTCTGTTATGGAGTTTTGAACAGTGGGCGTGGTCACTGCAGCTTTACAGACATCTGGATATAAATTTTTTAAAAATGTAACCTTATCCTTCTATCAGATCGATGGTTCACAGCTATAGGATCGAGCCGTGATGCAGACTGACTGATGTCTGGTTCTGTTCTGGTGGAAACGATAAACACTCTGAAGGACATTGCAGCCTGATGAGGAAACCTGCACCAGTGCGCCATTCCCTCTCCCACTGCACTGGGAATATTTTCCGTTATTGCGCTGTACCGGCGTCCTGAGGGAATGGTGGAACAGTGGAAGTGTTGATCTCTCCCCTGGTGACCCCGTAACCTTTAGAGAAACCCTTTGTCGCGGCTCCAGTGGAAATCGGAACCATCAGATGGGCGTGTTGTGATGATGGTGATGTAAACGATGTAGCGACGCGGCGACGGCACTCAGACAGTCTCAACGCAATGTGACCGGCGGCGACTCATAACACGTAAAGCAAACATCAACAGATAGAAACAGAAACGTTAGAAATAGCTTTTGTGTGAACAAAACTGACTGAGATGCGATGCAGCTCGACTCGGCCATGCCGCTAACTCGCTAATGTCCCAGCTTGGGCTTTTCACTCCAGCGGACTCACCGTCTCATCAGTTAAACATCACGTCCCGTCTGACATCGTGCACACGCCAAAGCGTTCCGTTAAATACGGTCAGGTGGGAAAACACCGTATCTGTAACTTTTCCATGACGGAACAGAACCGTGTTTTCTTTTCCGTGTTGTTTTGACTCGGACATTAACGGGTTTCAGTGTGAAAGGGGCTCGGGGCAGAACGCTTCCAAACTTGTGTATGCGAGGGCGTAAATATGCGGACGTCTATAGTGAGACTGTGTATGATGTGAGGCCGATTCTGTGGTAAATGGTGTCCATTGGAGACGCTGCAGTGAAGCTGTTTGAATTCCGGAGCTCAGACCCCACCCTCACGCTGCACCAACGCCCAGAATGTCACTCACGCTTTCAGGGACCTCCTCAGGACTCTGATGGACTTCCTCAGACGGTTACATCCACAGTGCTTCTGTCTTTACGAAACCCACACTGGGCCTCTCGCAGCAGGATGTTCAGGCCACGCCTCTTTAGGAGGAGGATGGTTCACGCCCCCCCAGCTGTGAGGTCCTTCTGCTGTGCCGCACACCGATTCATCACATCTCTAACTGTTTATTGTGATTGCGTTACATTCGCATTGTTTCACTGCTGCGGGATGGAAGCAGTCCTCCACCTCCTGGATGAACAGATGTTTGGGAAGAGAAGCTCAGGACTGGGAGTCGCGTCCTCCTTCAGGTTCCTCAGAGTCTGGAGGCATCTGGTGAACATCTTCGAGGTAAAAGTTTGAGAACTCATCATGATATGAGGCTGATTTAGTCGGCAGGCTCCTAAGCGGCGCAACAGAAACACGTTTGGTCCGATCGCTGGGAGAACACAATAATAACGATGCCCGAGCCGTCTGTAATCTGCAGTGCAACAGCGCGTGATTGGCTGTGGGCTCTGTGAGGGTGGGACGGCGGTGTAGTGATGCTGAACATGAGCGATAATAACGATGCTTCACTCAGCTAAACATGTCTGACTGAGATAACGACACAACAAGAGCGCGCTATCAGCTGCTCAACAGCAGGAAGAACATCGGCGCACACACACACACACACACACACACACACACGGCTAGATTAGAGTTTTTGGTACCAGTGAATAAATTACAGCCCGATAATAAACTCAGTCTTTTTTATCTTCTGCACTTGAAGACTTTTATTATTAAAATGTTTAGCACCGCCAGAGAACGCTAATGAAGCACTGTGGAAAACATTAACACGCTTTTCTGGTGAAATTGTTCCAACGTTCACTCAAAAGCTGTCAGTATTTGAGATCTGAGCACGTTTATAAACATGCTGAAAATCCCAACGCGCGCTCTCTATTCATTTTTGAGCGAGTTTCACCTCCTCCTGTTCTGACTTTTCTCACCTCGATTTCTCCCAGGAGGTGATTAGATGGATTTAACACGCGCGCCTGTTTAACCTGCTGTAATTCACTGCATGTGTTGCTGACAATAGCACGCCGGCGTTTAGGAACTCGGAGCCGGTGATTCAGGGCGTGGCCCAAAGCCTCAGTCTCAGTGAAGCTCAGAGTTGCGCTGCTCCAGCACTAAAGTTCTCCATCATCACAAGGCTGTGGTTACAATACGACCATAATAAAGAGTGCAGACAGGAGCGTGCACACACACACACACACACACACACACACACACGATCGCTCAGGGTCAGACTGAGTTACAGCCTGTCTCAGACGCCTTATCTCTCTGAACCTTTTCTCTTCTATTTTGGGCTGCAGATTGAGTCCAGGTGTGTGTGTGTGTGTGTGTGTGTGTGTGTGTGTGTGTGTGTCCAGTTTAAACCCTCATCTCACAGTTGAAAGAAGTCTGAGGCCAAAAGATCCTCGCGCTTTAGTGTTGTGAAATTGAGCGAGTGAACTGAATGTGGTTCCTGTTGTGATGGTGAGAGAGTGAGAGAGTGAGAGAGTGAGATCACCGAGAGCTCCACATCTGCGTGAACGTCCTCTAGTTCATTTCACAAGATATAAATGAGGTTCGCTGTAGTTTTCATGTCTTCTACAAAGTAGAGCTTCTTCGGAGGCTGTGACGAGACAAAAGGCCCGAGGAGAAAAGAAAACCTTCTGATGAAAGAATGGCTTTGTTTTGTCTGAATGATTCAGTGTAACAGAGTCATGAGACTCGACTGAAGCCCTCATGGCTGCGTGTAATTTAATTTGCTCATCATCTCAATTTCTGCATTTGGATTTTTTGTAACTAATAAATCAGATCCTGTGCTTTGGTCATTTTGAGTTCTCCTCTGAAGAGAACGAGCCTGAGGAGCGCTGTGGGAGGAGTCAGCTCATGAACTCATCACCTCGTTAACGTCCTCGCACTAACACGCGTCTGAGGACCGACTGCATCTCACACACACCCAGGGATGAGAATGAGAAATTGTATTTTCAGCTGAAAATTTAATCGGGGGTCTGGGGGCCATCGGCCCCCAGCCAGGTCCAGGGCGGAGCCTGGTCGGGGGTCCAGGGGGCCAAAGGCCCCCGGAAGCTAATGAGTTTTATACATTTTAGACCACTAGAAATGGTCTCAGATTGCTCAGTTGAATAATATTTTCAGTCCAAAGAAGCTTGAGTTTTGGACACTAATAAACAAAAATAGTCTCAATAATGCTCAGCTAAAAAGAATTTTTAACTTCATGCTAGAATGAAAGGAATGATGAATATAAATTAAACACATAAAGACAGAATATTTGACAAAATCCTGTAAATGTTTCAGTTACTTTATTAAAGAATGCAGTTACCTCTTTTGCAGTGAACTTATCTCAACAGAAACACAATTTCCCTGTTGAACAGTTCTCTCAGCTCCCAAAGTCACAATCATATAACCAGCAACACTACTCTAAGTTTTCAACATATTTACAAAGTACTTGTTCTTTTTCTAGGAATGCTTCATTGCAGAGATGTTTTTTTCCTTTTAGCAGCTAATCTGAATAAGCGATTCGTTTTCTTCTGTGATAATTTTCACCATTTTGAAGCTCTTATTCGCTGTTACATCCTCAATCTCCGGCCTCGTGGAGCGCCATGTTGAATGAGTAAGAAAGCGAAATGCGAAGAACCAATCAGAACGAAGCTTACATGTGACATGTTGGCCTTTCCTATCTATGCTCGTTTACCATTGGTCAAATCGCGATATTTCTCTCTCAACGGCCAATCAAATACAGTGTACGTTCTGAACTGCCGATGTAAACAGAGCCTTGTTCCCGATGGTTGACCGGGTCAACACATACCTAACCCCCCCGAAAAATTTTCTCCTCGGATTTAGACGATTCACAAAAATGACCCCTGGGTTGATAAAATCCGCGGAATTCCGCAGATCCACGGAAAATTCCCATCCCTGCACACCAGCACCAACTCAGAGAAACTCCACTTCCGTAACGGACATTTATGAACCACACCCGAGCTGATGACGACACAAATGAACCAGAATGTGGGCGTGGTTTATTCATTCTCCCGACTGAACACGAGCTTCGTTATTATTTCAGTGTTAATGAGTTCGAGACCGTATTTATTTAATCAGGGTAGTGTTCCGGCTCTGTGGAGGGAACACTGGGCTCAGGGTGTGTTTTATATCTCTCTGTGTTTGTGTGTACACACACACACACACACACACACACACACACACACTCAGGATTATTCGATAAATGATAAAAAGAAAATAATGTAAATTAATTGAGAAATCTGTAGATTTGTAAACTTTGGGGGAAAAACGAATTGTTTTGAACAGAAAGCTGAAAACGCAGACGGACACTCCGAGCTGGAAAGGATTTGGAAAGTTTGCGCTCCCCCCGGTCACGGGTTTACACGGCTGCACTGAACATTCGGGAGTTCCAACCCTCCGTTTCTTTCCGTGATCATTCCGGAGCTCAGACTCGGGTCCTCAGGCTGGGATTATTTCTACCCCGTTTATCAGTTTGGTTAAAACAGACTGAGCTTTTACATTATATTAATTTTACATGATATAATTTATACACTTTATAATGGACACTAATATACTGAAGGTTTAAATAAACATGACATTAATATCAGCATTACTTTTGTTCGATAAACAGTTGTGGAAAATTTAATCTCAGTTTACAATGCAATGACAAAATATTAAATATGTTTAAATACAGAAAGATAAACTTCAGCTTAATCTGGAAAAAATAATTTGTTGGAAAAACGCTGAAGACAATAAATCTACAAAGAGCCAGATTTACTTAGTGGGGCAAATCAGTGTGAATGCTGATGGGCGTGGCCAGTTCCACGGGTGATCTACTAACAATATGCAAATTAACGAACACTGTTGGTTTATTTTAATACCACAATCTACTCAGATTAGCGCAGGGTTACGAACAGCTGCGTGGCTCCTGGTTAAAGGTTTCTGGTGGTCTTTGATTTCCTCCAGCACATAAAGAGTGATGTGTTTTAGTCATCTACAGCTTCTGATAACGTCTGCCTTTGGCATTCCAAACGTCTCTTAACACAGATGGCACTTTAGCGCAAACGCAGCATAAGGACGGAGGGAAACCAGATGAACGCGATCAGTGACGATCTCCACACGGAGCTACTCAGGCGGTTACGCACTGGGCGTTTACGTGGATGGGGAGTGGAGTACACCTGAGTGTAGAACATTCGCATGGCGGTGCACCGTCACCACTGCGTGGGGATAACAGGAGAAAATTAAACAAAAGACCACATTTTCAAGATCGACAAGTCTTTATTAGCGTAGCGGCGACTTTTACAGGCGCGTCGGCAATATTGTGGGTGTAGCGGGAAGGAAACACTGCAGAGCGGCCAGATACGCTGAAAAGGCCTCATTAGAACCCTGAAGTGGAGAACATCGTCTCCTTTTTACCACACACTGTTCTCAAACCGTCACAGCCGTGTCATGATCAAGAAGTGCTTTTGTTCAGAGTTAAATTTTATTCAGAGTTGAATAAAAGCACAATTAGCAGTAAACTGATGACCGTAAACCTGAGTAAATCACGTTGCAGGACTCAGTTTCATATTCTCCTCCCACAAATTTTGCAATCTGAAATACATTCAGTGAGGTCACGAACGTCTCCCTGCACGTCTTTAGTAAATCCTGACAGTAAATAACTTTCCATGGCTTCAGAATTAAACGCTAAAATTCTTCATCACATTATTATTATTATTAAAAACGAGTAAAACCTGTGAATGTACCGTATGATGTTTTGTCTCCTGTGAGTTTATGAGAGTGAGTTTTATATTGTAACTAGTTAATAACACATCACTTACACACGTGTGCAGTAAAGTGTGTGTGTGTGTGTGTGTGTGTGTGTGTGTGTGTGTGTGTGTGTGTGTGTGTGTGGTCTCTGTAAGGAGTCTCCAGTGTGAGCGCTGTGTAACAGTCAGAGGTGAAGCTGGAGGTTTAAGGACAGAGGAGTTTACACTTCTGTACAGTTTCTCAGCAACACGATGGAACCAACTGCGGGTTTTTATCTGTTATTAACATTAAGAGATTAAATGTTTAAAAAAAACCTCTGATAAACACAAACTTGTTTCACAGACGTTAAATGCAACTATAAACAGATAAAAGAACAACATTTCCCTCTTTTAAATATAAAAATTGTAATCATTTCAATTCAATTTCAAAATCAAATCAAGTTTATTTGTACAGCGCTTTTAACAATAAACATTGTCGCAAAGCAGCTTTACAGAATTTGAACGACTTAAAACATGAGCTAATTTTATCCCTAATCTATCCCCAATGAGCAAAACCATTTAAATATTCTGTGTAAAATAATACAAATAAAAAAGGGGTTTAATCCAATAAACAACTGAAAACAGCCTTTAGATCTTTACCGTCAGTAAAAACAGCCAGGCTTTATGAATATACATCAATATTCAAATTAGAGGCCACGCCCACACCCTTCTGCCCTCACTAGTGACCCTCAGTGAGCAGCCGGTTAGTGAGCTGCGAGTTCCCATTCAGCGAGGTTCAGGAACACCATCCTCATTCCCTCACCGCTTTATTCAACAGCAGCTCAAAACCAAACCACCACCATCACATACAGTATGGAGTTAGTGTAGCGTGCACACACACACACACACACACACACACACACACACACACACACACACACAGTGTTTATCAGCGTGTTTCTATCAGCGGGCCGCGGTGCAGGAACACCAGTGTGTTTATCTGATCACACAGTCGCTGTGGTGTCGAGTTTAAGAGCTGATAAATTCCCTGTAAGCGAACAGCAGCGTTTATCTCCTCTCCTCTTTATCTCCTAGAAAAGCAGCGGCCGAGGCAAACACGCCACAACGCTCACCGAACACCGCAGCTGAGACTCAGCACGAGTCTGAAGTCACCTTTAACTAACTAACTAACTAACTAACTAACTAACTAACTAACTAACTAACTAACTAACTAACTAACTAACTAACTAACAGTCCATACACAGTTCAAATCAACAAACACTTTATTAAACTGAGCGACTTTTACAGAATTCATTACAGCTGAAAATCTGAACTTATGGAATACTGAAGTCTGATTTATGAAGGAGTTTATTTCACTCAGGTCATGAACTCCCTCTCAGCACTGCTCATGTTGTTTTGGGTTTGGTCCTGACTCCGCCCCTGACTCCGCCCCATCATGGCACTGCATTGGTTAATTACCCGAACGTTCCCGCTCTCACTTTGATTAGTTATCGGTTAGTTTTTGTTGTGTGCATGTCGTCCTGGTTTTGACCCGGCCCGGTTTCACTGAGTGTGACTGATGCACTGTCGGAGTTTAATGCTCTCCGTCTGCTTTCTCCACAATTACCGAGATTAATAACGACTTTTCGGATTAATAATGAGTTTTGGATTGTGGAAAATAAAACCCCACACTAAGTTTACTTTACACTCGCGTCCTGCCTTCAGTCGCTGTCCGTTACAGATTCATCGAACAGCTCCGACACCAGAACCACAAACACGAGCTCTAAAAACCTAGGATTCAATAAAAATAAATGCAATTTGGGTGCAGGTTATTTTTATCTGGTGTCATTCTGAAAAAGCAGACTCGATCAGTCACCAGGTTTTTTTTCCTTTCAGTTTTTTTCTCCATTTCAAAAAAACAGCCACATAAATCGGATCCTTCCTTCTTTCTTTCTCAGAAATGCTGCCTTCCTAAAGCGAGACCGTCGCTCCTCCTGCTGTACTCAATGTTTATTTGTACTTTAAGTTCTAATTAAATTCGGCACATAAAACTGGATCATAACAATGTGATTTTTTTTAAATTAAACCCGATGGATTCCATCATTATGGGGAAAAAAGATGACTGGACCTCCATAACGTGAAGTTTTTGTCAATGCAAAATAAAATCTTCATGAATCGAAGCGAGGCACCGCGGAGGCTTTCAACCCAAAGACCTGGCTGAGGAAGAATAAAAATTCTTGATCAAAAATAGTTTGTATTTCTCCCAAAGATTTTTTCACTCCAGATTTGATTTATCACAATGTCCTGATTAATATTCATATCAAATTTAGGAGTTTTTTATTTTGTGTCATTAATTGCATTACTCAGCTCAGTTTAATAATAAATCTTTCACCTAAACATTTCCCCAATTTATTTATTTACCTCTCCCTATTAAAGATTCATTAATGAATGTTTTTAATAACCTTGCCTTTTTATGCTCAGAGGGCCCTGAATTTCAGTTTTATTTCACAATCTCAGATAAACTCCATCCATACTGTTGAGACAATCGAATAAAATCATGTGTGGGTGTTTATTTTATTACCGGTGCAGTGAGAAAAAAAACATGAATTTTTAATTTCTAAAAACTTACAAGGCGGCGTCTCTCCTCCTCCACGGTGTTCAGCAGCTTCGAGAATTCTTTAAAAGACTGAGCTGAAATGAGAGAACATGAATTTATTAATCCATCCACATCATCGGGATGAAGATCAAACCAGAACACCATCTGCACTGATCAATACAAAGAACATTACACTGATTTATTACTCAGGGGGCTTATACTAATGATCACACACACACACACACACACACACACACACACACACACACACACACACAGGAAAGAATCAAGGGGTTAAATCAATACAGCACGACGTAAGCTTATTACACCTCCATTTACTGAACTCCTCATCATTTCAAATAAAGCAGAGGAATGTTGTCCTGAATGTTGTTATTATTATCAGCAGCAGACAGACAGACAGAAGGACGTCCTGACGGGTTTCACGTGTTCTGTATCTCTGCGGATTTGTGCTGTTTCAGACGTGAGCGCTCTGAACTGTGTGCGTTTTTCATCTCATTGAGTTCCTGATCACCCACTGGAGTAACTCACGCTCACTGGCGATATGAGCAGCGCGTGTGTGTGTGTGTGTGTGTGTGTGTGTAATAGAGAGGAAGATGAGGTGTGACCCAGCACATGGCCGGGATGTGGATGTGCTCTCGGCCGTCTCACTTCATTAGCGACAGAGATGGAGGAGGGACACAAAACCTCCCTCTGTCCCGTCCTTCATCATCCTGTGTTTGGACACTTAGCATAGCCGCACTCGCTAAAGCCAGCCAATGTCATTACGAGGCCATGCATCATCTCCTGAACACACACACACACACACACACCATTAATTCTTCATTTAGCAGGAACACACTCTGAAGCCCTGCTGCTGCTCCACTGTCACTACCAGGCCTCAATAACACCAACACACTCTCTGTGTGTGTGTGTGGTGTGTGTGGGGGGGGGGTCCCGGTCCCCCGTGAGGAAAGAGAAGAAACAGGTCCTGAAATAAAGTAAGTCACTGAGTGCAAAAGTTTGTTCTGGTGCGATTTTTCCTAAAAGTACAAAAAAAAAAGAGAAAGCCCCACGCCCGGGCGGAGTCGGCGTAAACAGAGTGCAGTAACACAATCTTAATTTTAAGCCACTTTGGATTTGTGTAAAGAGGAAACGGGCTTCCATTTAAAACTGTTTTATTGCTTAATAAATGTAAATTAGTACTTTCAGTAAATCAGAGCTTTAGTGTGTTAATGATATAAAATGACCAGAATGTATGTTTATATCCATAATTAACTATTTACTTTATTGAAGGAGCACATATTAGGGCTTCATTATAACTTTGCTCTTTGTTCAGTAAAGTCGGATTTAGACACACAGACCTTCATTCATTACGACCATCAGAGTAATCCCATGTTTTTAATCCAAAAAGGTCAATAATTAAGTTATTTTATTGACAATTCGGCATTATTACGATCGGAATTCATGATTAATTCATGTTGACTAATTTGCATAAGATCATTAAACAAGCCTTTTTAGCATTTATATATTTTTTTCTCTTCTACTCTTTGCTTGTGTCTTTGTGCTTCCTGAACGCTGTTCATCGTTCTCATTCAACACTCGGATCTCTCATCATCTCCTGCTCCACCTCAGTAATCATCAGGTCCAGAGAGAGAGAGACAGAGAGAGAGAGAGAGAGACAGAGAGAGAGAGAGAGAGACAGAGAGAGAGAGAGAGACAGAGAGAGAGAGACAGAGAGACAGAGAGAGAGAGAGACAGAGAGACAGAGACAGAGAGAGACAGAGAGACAGACAGAGAGAGAGAGAGACAGAGAGAGAGAGACAGAGAGACAGAGACAGAGAGACAGAGAGACAGAGAGAGAGACAGAGATGTTCTCCTGATTCTCACCGACTCGAGTCTCTCACTCTTTTTAAACGTTAAGGTTGGTAAAGAGACGTTCAGACCGAGACCGAGTTTCAATCAGAAGAAACAGCACGAAAATTCTGTACCGTGGATTCACTGAAATAGAAGTGTGTGTGTGGGGGTGGGGGGTGGGGGGGTATTTTCACCTAGAAACCTTTGCACTCAAGTTAATGGAGAAAATAGGAAAAGGAGAAGAAAGATGAGATGTGGACATTTATTCACACAGTAACATTGAGTCATTGTGAGTTCTTTCTTTTGGACGTTTTTAAATTTCAGCTTCTTCTACTTCAGGAACATTAACACCATCATTAATCCTAAAGCATCGGAAAATCTGTGACTTTTCTGCAGAGACAAGAGAGAAAGTGAGACGGTGACCTCCAGAGTGCGACTCTGAGAGACAATAAAAAGTCCGTGGCCGTGAGTTGGGCTGTGGGATTGATTTGACGATAACTGCGCTGGATTGTGAATGTCACGGCAGGAAGCTTTGGAATGAAATCGATAAGGTCACCGGCCCTCGTCTCATCCTCCGACAGCCTGCTGGAGCTTCACCGAGCTTCAAAGTCCTCTTTCAGCCCACAGACATCACGATGGAACACAGAGGTCCAGTCAAGTCATTCAGGACGCGTCCGTTTCATCGATGACCGACGGATCACAGCAGATTACAGTTCTGTTCACTGAAAGCAATTCTCTCTTATAGAAGTTACAATCCGTCATCTTTAACAGAAAACTTCTCCGAGTGCTCTCCTAAACTTGTTACCTCTTCTTTCTGATCCTGATTTAAAACACAGATTCTCTCCATACTTCAGGATCGACATGATTCAGGGGGCGGGGCTTAGTAAGAGCTCAGGGTCAGGGTTCAGGAAAAGTGGAGCAGATGGACGACACACCAGACAGACACGTGTCACTTCTGTTCAGCAGAACTTCAGGGATTTTACTGGAACCAAACTAGACAGAGTTAATTACAGTCGAGCTCAACGCTGCCCTCAGTCATCAGCTGTAATTACCCCCACTAACCCCAACACATGCCCCATAATACCCCCTCACACCCAGCCCACCCCAACACCGCTCCAATCAGGAAGATCACAATCTGCGTCCTCTGTGTCTCGGACAGACAGACAGAGAGAGAGAGAGAGAGAGAGAGAGAGAGAGAGAATACACTGGAAAAGAGAGAAAAGAAAAGCAGAAAAATAAAGAAAAAGATGAAAAAAAGAATAAAAAGAGAGCAAACAAAGTGGAACAAAGAAAGATAGAAATAGAGGATATAGAAGAGACAGAATGAGCATGTTGTCACGGTAACAAATACTGTGAATCCATGTAAAAATTCCCGTAGCTGTGGACCACTTTTATTGATTTTTTTTTCACTGCAGCAGTAAACTGAGAGAGAGAGAGAGAGAGAGAGAGAGAGAGAGAGAGAGAGCAATGAATATGATAAAGTAACACAACCCACATCTCGATATTTATCTTTACCGTCCTTATGTTGATGTTAACTGCAGTCACACTATAAATCTGAAATGGGCGTGGCTAAGCTGAGGCTGGCGGACAGCAGTGAAAGGAATCCTTAATTTAGCCGTGATTTACTTTAACACTCTTTCTGACCTCACCAGGTTTGTTAATGCAAATCAAGTTCACTTGCCTGTTTGCACCAACAATGCTAACACACAAACTAGAAACAGTAGAAAGATGCACAAAAGTAAAATAATTCAGCCTCTTGATTAAGTTTTTATATAAAAATCTCTCCTGAATACAAATGTTGGAGCTTTGTATTTGAATATTTAAGACTGAAACTTCAGAGACCAACGCAGCCACATCACCCGTGGTATCGGTTAAAGATGTAAATTCCCAAAGTTCTAAGTGACCTATAAATAACAGTCCTCCGATTACATGCTGGTGTTTCTGGACCTATATAATGACGACATGCTCTACTGCCTGCAGTACAAACCTCTTACTAAAGCTACTAAACTACATTCATATTCAGCTAATGTGACTTTTTAAGTAATTAAAGCAGGAGGTCTCCAAGAGTGAAAAAGATGGAAGGAAGCAGCAGGACTGATTCAGTGAGCAGGCTGTTGATCTCCCGCTGAACCTTCATTAATCTCCCACACTGATCACCATTAGAGCCTCTGATCTCTACCAGGATGAAGACGTGTCGAGGTCACACGCAACCAAATCAATAACCGTCCATTTATCATGCAGGTCACTGAGAGAACTACAGGAACAAAAGTTCTACCACATCATTATTTCAGTCTAATCTCTCGGCACTGTGTGCGCGTTTACTTTTTCCTGCACTGCTGCAGTGTGTGAAAGTTACAGAGAAAAGTGCGGAAGAGCAGCTTTGGGAAGAAGATTTTCTCTCACGTCTGTCTCCTCTGAACACCGACACTGTTCCTGTCGAACGGCTGCACTTTTACATTTCTGTTTTACACTCCAGGGGTTTTACACCTTTAAACAAACACACAGCTGGATTTACACTCCCATTCTGAATGTGTGCGCACACACACACACACACACACACACACACACACACAGAGTACTCTTTTGTCTGAATGAAAACTGAAGAACCAGGTACAGATCATCAGCACCTGATGTCCTCACTGTGATTCATGATTTAATATCATTTTGAGAAATTTCCTCTAACTGAGGTAAAATAACATGAATAGGATTAGAAATGTCGTGACGTACCGATGTTTACCTCGTCGTCTGTCTCAGCGTCACCGATGCACTCGAACTGAAACTCCTGCAGAGACTGAGCAAACTTCAGCACAGATTCAGACAAATCTGTGCGTGCACACACACACACACACACACACACACACACACACACACACACACACACACACGTTAGTCTGAGACATGCGTCCTATCCCTTTCTGAGAAAAACAACAGCTGCACCTGCTCCTCTAAAATAACACACCTCATTAATAGTGGCCAAGATATGGAAAACCATAGAGAGACCAAACAAATCCGGTTCTGTGAGACTCGCTCAGTGTTAGTTGTTTAAAATCCCTGCTGAAAGCTGATTGGCTGAAAGTGGCCACATTTTTGATGTAATTCAGCGATGATTAAAAATCCATCCAGATGAGCACACAGATGCAGCAGACCAAATTTCAGGCTTGATCAGCCTTACAGTTCTCAAGAAACATTTGGACTTGAACCCCCTATACATGACCACACCCCAAACCATTGCAGAACCGTCCTCAGAACCAGTACCGAACATGCACTTCCAGTTTGGTTCAAATCCACATGACCAATAATGAATTACGGCTGTGAGTAAACCAGCTCGTGGTGGCAGCCATACTGTTTATAAAATGTCCACATAGTTTTGATGGTTATGGAGGGTCACAGTCTGCGGAGTCGTTCGACACCTGATCTGTGAAGGCAGAACAAAAATCCTAGGACGACTTCACAAAAGTAAGGCAAGGCAAGGCAAGTTTATGTATATAGCACATTTCATACACAACGGCAGTTCAATGTGCTTTACAGAAATAAAAACAAAAACAGTAAACAATAGAGAAACAAAATTACATAAAATAATTTTATCTTTATTCTAAAATAATTAATTAAAAGAATTAAAAGAATTAAAAGAAAATAATAAGAATTAAACAATAGTAGAAATAAAATATTAAAATGCCAAAAGTACATTTTGCATATTATGCAAATTAGCAAAAATCTAAGTGGACGGTTCTTTTTGTTTGGGAGAACTCAAGGAATCAGTGGGAAAATTATTTTAGCTTCTCATTATAGAAGCTACTTTCCATGTAAAATCTGATTAATTCAGTATTGTGTTAATCGATACCCATAAGGAGTTCAGATCTCAGAAACTCATCGATTAAAAGTGGGAGGATGCGTCAGAAAACAAACAAATATATAAACATGAAGATAATACTTAGTGAATTATTTTACTGCATTTTGAAATGGCGGAAACAGACTTTTGCAAATTTAATCCGAGCCCTTCAGTGGTATAAACATGTACACACACACACACACACACACACACACACACACACACACTCCTCAGGAGAACGTCAGTAAACTCGCTCCTGAGCCTCGACAGCACTTTAATCAAAAAGCTGAGATTTTACACATCAAACAGCTGCTCTCAGGTCCATTGTACATTTTCTACAAAGACACAGATACACATCAGGAACGGAGAAGAACTTTCATAATAAATCACGAGTCACTGCGGCAGTGAACTGAGGAAAGATGCCGTGACTGATGCTCTGATGACTGATGATGTGCTCAAATTCTCTACATGTTCTGTAAAAGTGAAACAAATGATGACACCCACTTTCTGAAAGACTTCATTATTATTAACAAAAGCAGAGAAGCTCCAAATCCATCAACCATCAACCCACATCAGTCATGTTCCTACAGTGAACATCTCACCACAACTGAACATCCATCTGAAGAGCTCAGCTCTCGGAGAGGAACACAATCTCCCGAGTGACAAAATGACCACTGAAGATGTGAAAAAGAAATTCTGAAGGAACACTTTGGCTCCAGTGTTTTGAGTATCTGCAGCAGTAATAATAAGGTTCACACACAGGGCTGAGAGTGAGACACTCCAGACTCCAGCAGAACCTCGGAGGAGAACTGCTGAGTCAAGTGGAGCCAGTTGAGGTGGTTTGGGCACTTTACATGGACACTCAGCTCCCCATAAAGCTACATCAGACCCTGGGGCAGAACCAGGACCCACTGGAGAGATTAAACATTACGTGGCCAAAAGTATGTACACCCCTGACCATCACACCCATATGTCCTTGTTGAACATCTCATTCCAGATTTATTCCCCTTTGCTGTGATAATAAGCTTCATTTTTCTGGGAAGGTGTTCCACGAGATTTTGGGGTATGTGTTAGATTAGATTTGTGTTCATTCAGCTACAGGAGCATTAGTGAGATCAGACACTGTTGTTGGGTGAGGGGGCCTGGGGTGCAATCGGTGTTCCAGTTCAGTCAGGACTCTGTGCAGAACATTCAAGTTCTCCCACTCCAGCCTTAACGCACCATGTCTTTACGGAGCTCGCTTTGTGTACAGGATCATCATCATACTGGAACAGGTTTGGACTCGAGTTCCAGTGAAGGGAAACTAATGTGTAAGACGTTCCAGACTTCATGCTAACAGTCTGGGGAAGAAGCTCATGGGTGTGATGGCCAGGGGGGCACTTACTTTCTGCCATAACATGTATCTCTCAGTCATCCTGGGAATATCTGGAGATCCTCTAAGGAGGAGCTGGAATCTGTGACTGGACTGACCTTCCCATCCTGCCACCATGGCACGCACCAAGAAAAAGTGGAAGGAAAAAGAATGAATGAATCTAATGAGTTTCCGGTTAATTTGTGAGGCCCATGGACCAAACGTTTACATCTTCAGTTTTTTTCTCTGTTCCTGTTTTCTGCAAAGTTTCTTGGCAAAAAGTGCTCCAAAGAGGCCTGCTCTGAACTTTTCATTCTCTTCCCATCTCGGTTTCAAACGTTGATCTTTACAACAAACAACCTGATAACAACTAATTGGATGTTTGCACATTTTACTACCAGGATCTATTTCTGGCACTTAAACGACTCTAATTTACACATAAATGAGCCTTAATTAGTTGTTAAATGTCGGAGAGAGAGAGGCAGAGAGAGAGAGAGGAAACAAGTTGGCAGAAAAGATAATCGGCTCAGGAAAAAGACGGCACTGTTTCAGTCGTCCGTTTTTATAACGCGGGTCCATGTTAATCTCTCATCTTGCACTCTGGGGGGAAAAACGTGAAACAGTGAGACTGAGAATTCACGTTGTGGCCTTTAAAAGACGTCACAGGGTGGGTGAGTGATTTATGTGTCGTCTTCTCCGTGTATCTGACAATGAAACGGAGCAGCGAGACCTCGCTGAACCGCCACACACTCATCCCCATCTCTATGAATAGTTTATGAAATAAATGTATTTTATCCTGCTTTTGACGTTTGGCTTCAGACGCTGGACTGTGACACGGCCGTCACCCGCCGAGTCTGGAACGTGTCTCAGAGAGGAGCAGAGAGAAAAGAGGAGCGATGAATAGGAGTGTGCTGGTGTCATCTGTGCTTTATAAAACTCAACAGCAGCCATCAGTGTCGCAGAAACAAGTATGAATTATTCAGAAAGTGCCCTCAGAGCTACAGGAAAGAGGTTAATAAACCAATTCTCGTACACTCGAGAAAATACATATCGTCAAATTGCTTCCTGAACGCAGCATTATGGGTTTGGTTAGTCCTGAGTCTGACTTTAAACTGCAACCGGTGGTGAGTCTCAGGTCCAGGAGGACTCGAGTATTGGGGAAAGTGGAGTTATCCCTTAACCACCATCGCTCCCAGGTCCACTCTGACCCGGAGTGGTAGCACCTGCCTGGGTTCCAGCTATGGGCTAAATAGTACATCACCAATAAGGTGCTGGCAGCAAGGCACTTTTCAGTGCAGTATGGCAGATGAACCCAGTAGGGTCAATGGAACACCACCAGATGGCATGCGGAAGAGCCACTCAAATGGCCAATGGATGGCATCACTCGGCAAGTCAGTCGTCACTGCGGGGCAACTTCCATACCCGTCAGGTCTGTGGCACTTTTGTGCACCACTCGTCTCTCCGGATCTCCAGACCTGATGCCAACACGATGGGGGCACAACATTGTTTGTCTTACTTTACTGTGCAAGGTGCTTCATTAGGAGAGGAGCTCTGGGGAGGCCTTGCGGCCCATCTCCGTTTCTGCGCATCCTAATGAAGCAGTCATCATCGCTAGTGATGGACAGCCGATGACTATAGGTTTGACACTTTGGTGAGCAAAATGTAAACAACACCACGATGTACAACCCCGATTCCAAAAAAGTTGGGACAAAGTACAAATTGTAAATAAAAACAGAATGCAATGATGTGGAAGTTTCAAAATTCCATATTTTATTCAGAATAGAACATAGATGACATATCAAATGTTTAAACTGAGAAAATGTATCATTTAAAGAGAAAAATTAGGTGATTTTAAATTTCATGACAACAACACATCTCAAAAAAGTTGGGACAAGGCCATGTTTCCCACTGTGAGACATCCCCTTTTCTCTTTACAACAGTCTGTAAACGTCTGGGGACTGAGGAGACAAGTTGCTCAAGTTTAGGGATAGGAGTGTTAACCCATTCTTGTCTAATGTAGGATTCTAGTTGCTCAACTGTCTTAGGTCTTTTTTGCCGTATCTTCCGTTTTATGATGCGCCAAATGTTTTCTATGGGTGAAAGATCTGGACTGCAGGCTGGCCAGTTCAGTACCCGGACCCTTCTTCTACGCAGCCATGATGCTGTAATTGATGCAGTATGTGGTTTGGCATTGTCATGTTGGAAAATGCAAGGTCTTCCCTGAAAGAGACGTCGTCTGGATGGGAGCATATGTTGCTCTAGAACCTGGATATACCTTTCAGCATTGATGGTATCTTTCCAGATGTGTAAGCTGCCCATGCCACACGCACTAATGCAACCCCATACCATCAGAGACGCAGGCTTCTGAACTGAGCGCTGATAACAACTTGGGTCGTCCTTCTCCTCTTTAGTCCGAATGACACGGCGTCCCTGATTTCCATAAAGAACTTCACATTTTTGATTCATCTGACCACAGAACAGTTTTCCACTTTGCCACAGTCCATTTTAAATGAGCCTTGGCCCAGAGAAGACGTCTGCGCTTCTGGATCATGTTTAGATACGGCTTCTTCTTTGAACTATAGAGTTTTAGCTGGCAACGGCGGATGGCACGGTGAATTGTGTTCACAGATAATGTTCTCTGGAAATATTCCTGAGCCCATTTTGTGATTTCCAATACAGAAGCATGCCTGTATGTGATGCAGTGCCGTCTAAGGGCCCGAAGATCACGGGCACCCAGTATGGTTTTCCGGCCTTGACCCTTATGCACAGAGATTCTTCCAGATTCTCTGAATCTTTTGATGATATTATGCACTGTAGATGATGATATGGGGGCGGCACGGTGGTGTAGTGGTTAGCACTGTCACCTTGCAGCAAGAAGGTCCGGGTTCGAGCCCCGGGGCCGGCGAGGGCCTTTCTGTGTGGAGTTTGCATGTTCTCCCCGTGTCCGCGTGGGTTTCCTCCGGGTGCTCCGGTTTCCCCCACAGTCCAAAGACATGCAGGTTAGGTTAACTGGTGACTCTAAATTGAGCGTAGGTGTGAATGTGAGTGTGAATGGTTGTCTGTGTCTATGTGTCAGCCCTGTGATGACCTGGCGACTTGTCCAGGGTGAACCCCGCCTTTCGCCCGTAGTCAGCTGGGATAGGATCCAGCTCGCCTGCGACCCTGTAGAAGGATAAAGCGGCTAGAGATGATGAGATGCGATGAGAGATGATGATATGTTCAAACTCTTTGCAATTTTACACTGTCGAACTCCTTTCTGATATTGCTCCACTATTTGTCGGTGCAGAATTAGGGGGATTGGTGATCCTCTTCCCATCTTTACTTCTGAGAGCCGCTGCCACTCCAAGATGCTCTTTTTATACCCAGTCATGTTAATGACCTATTGCCAATTGACCTAATGAGTTGCAATTTGGTCCTCCAGCTGTTCCTTTTTTGTACCTTTAACTTTTCCAGCCTCTTATTGCCCCTGTCCCAACTTTTTTGAGATGTGTTGCTGTCATGAAATTTCAAATGAGCCAATATTTGGCATGAAATTTCAAAATGTCTCACTTTCGACATTTGATATGTTGTCTATGTTCTATTGTGAATACAATATCAGTTTCTGAGATTTGCAAATTATTGCATTCCGTTTTTATTTACAATTTGTACTTTGTCCCAACTTTTTTGGAATCGGGGTTGTAAACCGTGCCTTCAAGCTGTACTTCGAGGACATTACACCACCCCGCTAGCAGAGGTCACACTCCTCAGAGCAATACTACTTCACTTCCTGACTCCTATGGATAAACACACCAAGTTCACTCATCCTTTGCAAAGTCTTTCCAATGTATCAACAGTGTGAGGTCAGAGCAGTACATTTCCATTTTGCTCCCTTCGTCTTGCCACGTCACATTCGACATGATTGTGCACTGACTTCACTTTACTCTGCTGCTAGTTTGAGAATGTGATTCATATGTGGCGTTCTGTAGAATAATAAACATCTGCACGCAGATCCTCAAGTTGCTTTCATACCGATTCATCAGTTTGTCGACTCGAAGTGGAATTAAAGCATTTGGTTTGTTTTCTCTTTGGTCTGGATTCACACTGCGCGCACATGCGCACACACCAAAAAGCAAAAACTGCCAACTGTCCACTCTAAAGTACCGATAGGTGTGCACGCGAGTGTGAATGTTTCTTCTCTCCGGACCCTCTCTTACACAGATATTCTGCAAAATAAAACTAACAAAATAAAATATAAAATAAAGCCAACATAAAGCCATGCCCATGTGTGTTTTAGTACAGATTACCGGCGTTCTGCAACCAGAGGCATGATGTGACATCACAGAGCGTCAGTATCACACATTATACATCAGAAATATGAAGACCATGACCACAGCAGCATCGCTTTGGAAACAGTAACAGCGGTGAACCAAGCGTCGAGGTGCTTTTGTTATCGGTGCGGGTCGATACCCCTCTTCAAACACAAAGCTGTTGTGGATCAGAAACATGTTGGAGGAGAAAGTGAAGAGAAACAGTTAGTGATGTGAGACAGAAAGACTTGCGGATTTTAGACGCCATAGACGGAGATGTTTGAATTCGTGCTGCTCTCAGAAAGGAGACCGTCAGTGTTAAAGCACCACACCCCTGTCCCGCCGTGCCGCCTGTCCCTTTTACACAAACGCTGATTCCGGCTGTTCCGACCAATCACTCAGCTCAGAGGAGGAACACACACACACACACACACACACACACACACACACAACATGAGGAGGAGGAAAGGGGTCAGAGTCCTGCCTTTAACAGGATGCGGGAAAGGGGTTACTGTTAGTGCGGTGATAGATTAGCGACCTGCCCAGGGTGAATGACACCTCTCGCCCGATGAGAGCTGGGATTGGCTCCAGTTCACCCACAATGGATTAATGGTCGAGATAATGGATGAATGAATGAAATGCAATAAGCTTATGTCTTAATATTTGTGGCAGCGGGGGCGTGGCCAAGCAGCAGTCTGTGAATGGAGGGCGGGGTCGGGGAAGGTAAGTGGCTAGGTCATTACACTTGATGTCAATTTGTGTGTGTATGTATGTGTGTGTGTGTGTGTGTGTATATGTGTGTGTGTGTGTGTGTGTGTGTTTTGCAGGGATGGAGTATAAAGGGAGGGGGAGAGGAGAGAAGATGGATTCGCTCCCCGACCACAACACGTGTGCGTGCGTGCGTCCGTGAGTGAGAGAGAAAGAAAGAAAGCTCAATAAAAAGTGTGTGTGTGTGTGTGTGTGTGTGTGTGTGTGTGTGTGTGTGTGTGTGTGAGAACACGAACTCTCGCCTGCCATGCTTCTGTGCTCCACCCACATCGGGGATTACTACAGTGGTGCCGAAACCCGGGACGCACAGAAGGGAACCACCCCATGGAGTCCTCCCCGTTCAAAGAGCTCATCCTTGCCCTCGCTACCGCCCCCGATCGGGCCGGAACGTATCACGTACCGGTGAGTATTCAAGGGGATACATATCACGCTTTGGTGGATTCCGGTTGCAATCAGACCTCAATTCACCAACGCCTGGTGCAAGGTGAGGCATTGGGGGGAGCACAAGCGGTGAAGGTGTTGTGTGTGCATGGGGATGTTCACCATTACCCTCTAGTGTCGGTCCATATTCTATTCCAGGGCCAAACGCATAAAATGAAGGCGGCGGTTAATCCTCGCCTTACCCACTCGTTGATCTTGGGTACTAATTGGCTGGGATTTAAAGAATTAATGGAGTATTTAACACGTAGTGGGCTCTGCCCTAGTAGGTCACGGGAAGATCCTGGTGTGGCATTGGCTGGAGAAGCTCTCACAGAGCCGTCTGCATCAACGCCGCGTCAGAGTAAGGAGCACCCCGCTCCTCTTCCCTCTCTCGGGGAGAACCTTGGGGTTTTCCCGTTAGAGCAGTCGCGAGATGAGACTCTGCGGCATGCGTTTGACCAAGTGAGAGTAATCGATGGTCAAACTCTTCAGCCGAGCGCAGCACCAACCTTCCCCGATTTGGGCATTATTAAAGATAGATTGTACCGAGTGACGCAGGACACTCAAACTAAGGAACGAGTAACCCAGTTGTTAATCCCAAAGAGCCGTAGGGAACTCGTATTCCATGCGGCTCACTTTAATCCCATGGCTGGACACTTGGGGCAAGACAAAAAGACTAGCCCGAATAATGGCCCAGTTCTATTGGCCAGGGATTCGCGGGGATGTCCGTCGGTGGTGTGTGGCGTGCCGTGAATGCCAATTAGTAAATCCCGCAGCCACTCCAAAAGCGCCGTTGCGCCCTCTTCCTCTAATCGAGACCCCGTTTGAGCAAATTGGGATGGATCTCATCGGGCCATTAGATCAGTCAGCACGGGGATATCGCTTTATTTTAGTTCTAGTGGACTATGCAACGCGATATCCGGAAGCAGTGCCTCTCCGCAATATCTCAGCACGCAGTATTGCGGAAGCGCTTGTAGGTATCATGCCGCCATCTTGTGTCAGAACTACAACTCCCAGGCAACTTCCACGTTGACTACGTCACGCCTGGGCGGGATCATGGACATCGCATTCCTCAGGAATTCAACAAAAGACTTGGAAATCCGCCATCTCGTGCTCTTTCGCGTCGGACTCCAACCGAGACTGACCAGAAGAAGGGTACTCACCATCAGACGTCTGAACCGCACGTTTCCTCCTCTATCTAACTCTGATCAAGTTAGATTTCAGAAACACGCGGTCATTAACTCAAGCGAGTTATTAAACCGGTTTTTGCAAGTATCATTTTCTTTTAAAGGCGTACGCAACGGCAAGTGAAAGCAAATTTATTTTTGCTTAGAAAAGTGGCTGGCCCCCCTTTTCTCTCCTTAAATCCGCGCGCGCGGCACTGCTGAAAAGACTTTCGTCATCATCCATGAAGATCTTCACAGCAATCTCTCTCTTCCTCACCGAAGCGCAACCTTCCTCTCCAAGATCTACTTCTCCAGTGAGACGGTGCTTCCTACAAAGGCGAGACCTTTTGCAGTAAGAAAAGGCACTGGGTGAAAGATTAGTCTTAGTAATTAATTCACTAAGTGTGAAGTTAGATTCAGGAATAAGTGTGCACACTGTATTATTGTTGATTCTATATTATTTGGTACTATTGATTTTAATTTGGTTAATCAATGAGTTTTGCATGTACTCACTTTCTCTCTCCCTTTTCACATTTTAATTTCGTTACTCACCCATATTTTGACCTCATTAAGATTTCAGTAGATTAAATAATATTAAAACTAGGGGTTTTAGCTGTTTGAAAAGTCTCTGTCTCCAAGGAGGCTTTCAACACGTGTTCACAGGCCCAAACAGGCCCTGACCGCATGTTTAAGCTAGCAAGGCAGAGCTAAACTCTTTGTTCTAGAAAGGAAACACGTGGCAAACCCCTCCTCCTTCCCCTTTGTTCCAAGAGGTCCTGTATCTCATCTTTGAATTAAATATCGTAAGTCCTAAGTTTAATTCAACCTTGATAGTAATTCTCCTGTTTACATTTAAAGCCATATAAACTACAGATGACTGTTTTTTAACCATTAATTTCTGGTTTTTGACACACATAGTTTACTAGGCCTGAAGAAAGCACATGGTGTAGCTAGCCTTTCCTTTGTCTAGTTAGCATACCTAGCTAAGCACTTGGCTACACACACACACACACACACACACACACACACACACACACACACACATGTGCTCACTAAACTTTGAGGATTCCCCTCCTCCAAGATTGCAGATAAGACACCCTGGTCCGTCCTGGCACGGACACACACACACACACACACACACACACACCAAGATTGCAGATAGCACGTCCTGGTACGGACACATTCCAACTTCGAGAGAGAGCCAAGGTGTCTCTCTCTCTCTCTCTCTCTCTCTCTCTCTCTTTTCTCACACACACACACACACACACACACACACACACACACACACACACACACACACACACACTCTGTTTACAGAAGATTTCAATTCTGCTGCTATTAGATTGTTCAATTTTTCCTTTTCTTTTTATTAAAATTCTTATTATCTTTTTATAATAAACTCCATTATTATTGAAATTGTGTGGTGTCTATCTGCTGTTCTAAATACTCTTTTGAAGTTGCCCACATCGAAAAAGAACTCCTAAGGTGTATGAATAATTAGATGCAGTTTGGTAAGTGATAAATTTGAATTATCAAATTTTAAACGATTCTTCAATTGATTCTTTAAATGATTCACTAAATGATTCATTGAACGATTCACTAAATGATTCCCTGATTTGATTCACTGACTCGATTCATTGAATGATTCACTTCACACGATTCAAATGAGACTGATTCTATGGTATGATTCAATTCAGAGTCAGAAATGAGCAGGAGGGAAAACAGGGAGGGCTCAGAAAAAGACCGCAGGTCGGAATCTAACCCGGGTCCCCGGACTTATGGTATGGCGCCTTATTCACCTGAGCCACGAAGTCCCGCTGACACTGCTTTTAAATACCCTACTTAAATCCTTAAAATGAGTCATTTAACTCATGTCTTGTGTGATCTGATCTCCAATGGTGAAATAAACCGGTTGTGATATGAGTACAGTCTGTTATTTTAGAAGATAAATTTAATATATAATTTAATATATAGCCTAATAAAAAATAATATTTTATAACATAATATCACGACATATTACTGTCTGTAACTGTTCGTCACTAAAGCGTTTTCTAAGATCATAATGTCTGATATTATTATTATTTTTTTTTTACACACACAATAGGCGTGTGCGTAAAGTTATAGTAAACCACCCCCCGCCTTTTTTTTTTTTTTGAGTCGCCGGACCCACCCACCTCCTGTGTTCCGGGACCTCCCACTTCACAAATTAAGCACTGAGTAGATCGATTCAACCAGACACTCAAAAACATAATCTGGAAATTCATTAGTGAAGATGCGCGTAATTGGGATAAGTGGCTCGAACCCCTGTTGTTCGCAGTACGAGAGGTCCCGCAAGCCTCCACAGGGTTTTTTCCCTTTGAATTATTATATGGGCGTAAGCCGCGCGGCATTCTGGGTGTGCTGCGGGAAAATTGGGAGGAGGGACCTTCACCGAGTAAAAATGAAATCCAGTACGTTCTTGACCTGCGCGCAAAACTCCACACCCTCATGCAATTAACCCAGGAGAATTTACGGCAGGCACAAGAACGTCAAAGCCGGCTGTATGACAGGGGCACGCGCCTTAGAGAATTCACGCCGGGAGAAAAAGTACTCATATTATTGCCCACGTCGAGTTCTAAATTAGTCACCAAGTGGCAAGGGCCCTTCGAGGTCACACGGCGAGTCGGGGACGTCGACTATGAGGTAAAGCGCACGGATAGGGGCGGGGCACTGCAAGTCTACCACTTCAACCTTTTAAAACGCTGGAATGAGGGGGTCCCCGTGGCGTTGGCGTCGGTAGTCCCAGAGAAGGCAGAGCCGGGGCCGGAGGTAAAAAAAGATAACATCTCAGACCACTCCGGTCCCTTGTGGAGACCATCTCTCACCAACCCAACTCACGGAGGTAGCCAAGTTGCAGAAGGAATTTTCCGACGTGTTCTCGCCCCTTCCGGGTCGTACCCACCTCACAGAACACCACATCGAAACACCCCCGGGGGTGGTAGTGCGTAGCCACCCTTACTGCTTGCCCGAACACAAGAAAAAGGTGGTTCGGGATGAACTCGAGGCCATGCTCGAAATGGGCATAATCGAGGAGTCCCACAGTGACTGGAGCAGCCCAGTGGTCCTGGTTCCCAAGACTGATGGGTCGGTCCGGTTCTGTGTGGACTATAGAAAGGTCAACGTGGTGTCTAAATTTGACGCGTACCCAATGCCTCGCATTGATGAGTTGCTTGATCGGTTAGGCGCTGCTTGCTTTTATTCAACACTGGATCTAACCAAGGGATATTGGCAGATCCCCTTGACTCCTCTATCCCAAGAGAAAACGGCCTTTTCCACACCGTTTGGTTTACACCAATTTGTCATGCTCCCCTTTGGGTTATTTGGGGCGCCCGCTATGTTCCAGCGGCTTATGGACAGGGTCCTCCGCCCTCATGCTGCCTACGCGGCCGCCTATCTAGATGACATAATAATCTACAGTCATGATTGGCCGCGGCACTTGGAACACCTGAGGGCCGTTCTAAAGTCGCTGAGGCGAGCGGGCCTCACAGCTAACCCAAAAGAGTGTGCAATTGGGCAGGTGGAAGTATGGTATCTGGGGTTCCACTTGGGTCATGGGCAGGTGCGTCCCCAAATTAACAAGACTGCAGCGATTGCGGCCTGCCCGAGGCCCAAGGCCAAAAAGGAGGTGAGGCGGTTCTTGGGGCTGGCTGGCTATTATCGTAGGTTTATACCTAACTATTCGGACATCACCAGCCCGCTAACCGACCTCACTAAAAAGGGGGCTCCAGATCCGGTCCAGTGGACGGAGCAATGCCAACAGGCCTTCTCTGAGGTAAAAGCTGCACTGTGTAGGGGGCCACTTTTACACTCCCCCGACTTCTCTCTCCCCTTTATTTTGCAGACTGATGCATCGGACAGGGAGCTGGGGGCCGTTTTGTCCCAGGAGGTGGAGGGTGAGGAGCGCCCGGTGCTGTACATCAGCCGGAAGCTGTCAGTGCACGAAAGCAAGTACAGCACAATTGAAAAGGAGTGTCTCGCCATCAAGTGGGCGGTCCTCGCCCTCCGATACTACCTGCTGGGACGCCCTTTCACTCTCTGTTCGGACCACACGCCCCTCCAGTGGCTCCAACGCATGAAGGATGCCAATGCGCGGATCACCCGTTGGGATCTCTCTCTCCAGCCATTTAAGTTCGAGGTGATCCACAGGCCAGGGGCGCAGATGATGGTGGCAGACTGCCTGTCCCGTCGGGGGGGGGGGGGGGGGGGGGGGTCAGCTTCAGGCCGGACGGCTCCCCGGCCTGAGTCGGGCGGTGGGGGTCTGTGGCAGCGGGGGCGTGGCCAAGCAGCAGTATGTGAATGGAGGGCGGGGTCGGGGAAGGTAAGTGGCTAGGTCATTACACCTGATGTCAATGTGTGTGTGTGTGTGTGTGTGTGTGTGTGTGTGTGTGTGTGTGTGTATTTGTTGCAGGGATGGAGTATAAAGGGAGGGGGAAAGGAGAGAAGATGGATTCGCTCCCCGACCACAACACATGTGTGAGTGAGTGAGTGAGTGAGTGAGTAAGAAAGAAAGAAAGAAAGAAAGAAAGAAAGAAAGAAAAGCTCAATAAAGTGCGTGTGTGTGAACACGAACTCTCGCCTGCCGTGCTTCTGTGCTCCACCCATATCGGGGATTACTACAATATTATATGTACCTACACTATAGAAAAAAAAACACAGACACACACACACAGAGTAGATCCTTCATGACAGATTATTATTAGTTTTTTGTGTCAATAAAGAATAGTCATATTTTACATGATAACGATATGGCGTCCCACAAGGTTCTGTTTTCGGTCTGTTTTTATTCTCCCTTTATATTCAAACTTCCTGTTGTCCTTCACTTCCACACTGAGGACACAGGGATCGTTTCAGTCAGATTCAGTCCTACCACGATAACAGCGAACAGAAACGTCCTTTTCCTAAATTATAAAAAAAACAGAAATGCTGATATTGGCCATAAAACATGACTGTGAGAACGTTACGGCTCTCACTGCGGTGCTCCAGAGAACATCAGGAATGCTCTTTAACTTCAGATGTGTTTTAAATCCAGATTAAAACTGAACTCAGGCTCGTCTCGCTAAATCCAATTTTAACCGTTTTTACAGATTTATGTTAACTCATTAGTGACTGTGGAGAAGTCTGAGGCTACGTTCACACTGCAGGCTGAAGTGACTCAAATCCGATCTTTTCGCCCATATGTGACCTGTATCCGATCTTTTATTGACAATATGAACGACACAGATCCGATTTTTTCAAATCCGACCCAGGCCGTTTGGATATGTGGTGCTAATTCCGATTCCTATCCGCTCTTTTCATATGCGACTTCAGTCTGAACCGCCAGGTCGCATTCATCCGACTTACACGTCATCAACAAGCCGCAAACGTCACTATTCTGCGCTGAAGTAGGCGGCGGGTCTCTCAAAAAAAGTTACAACAACATGACATCAATGCGAGGGACGCTTCGGGCTGTGAAGGTTCTGAATCTTCTCAATGGAAGGACGCAGAGGTTAGGGAGCTGATTTCCATTTGGGGGGATGCAGCTATTCAAGCTAGATTGGATGGGTCATACCGCAACCGGGCGGTTTTACTTCCGTAAACACTGGCCATGCTCACTGCGTGTGACGTCGTCGTATCCTGCAATGCGCATGCGGAACACTTTTAGGTCGCTTTTCGTTCATACTGAGGATCACATACAAGTCGCATATATTTGTTAATGTGAACGACCTCACAAAAAAATCGGAATTGAGCATTAAGCCTTGCAGTGTGAACGTAGCGTTATTTAGTCAATAAAACTGATTCAGATTCTCAATATCTTCCTTAGACTCTAAAGATGCTTTTTTTCCATCACACAGAGACAAGAAAAGAAAAATCTTTCCTGCTCCTGAAGGCAGATATCAAAACCAAATTGTGATCAATATCCAGCTCCTGCTGCTTGTACTGCGAGTCGACTGATCCTCCGCTGGCTGGAACACACAAGGCCCTCAACCAGCTCAAGGCTGAGCACTCTCACTCGATAAACAGCTTGGGGTTTGTCAGCATGTTCAGTAAAGGTGAGTCAGATTTATCAATAATGCATTACACACTCACACGGGCTGAGTGAAGGCTCCAGCTTCAGAGGAGAACCGGGACGGATTTATTCTCCAAAATCCTTTCATCGGCACTTAAACATCCACAAATCAACAAAACTAATGGTGCTGTGTACAGTGTAGTGTAGAGTGCACAGTGTAGAGTGTAGTGCAGTGTACAGTAGTGTAGTGTAGTATAGTGTACAGTGGTGTAGTATAGAGTAGTGTACAGTGGTGTAGTGTACAGTAGTGTAGTATAGAGTAGTGTACAGTAGTGTAGAGTAGTGTACAGTAGTGTAGTATAGAGTAGTGTACAGTAGAGTAGTATAGAGTAGTGTACAGTAGTATAGAGTAGTGTACAGTAGTGTAGTATAGAGTAGTGTACAGTAGTGTAGTATAGAGTAGTGCACAGTAGAGTAGTATAGAGTAGTGTACAGTAGTGTAGTATAGAGTAGTGTACAGTAGTGTAGTATAGAGTAGTGCACAGTAGAGTAGTGTACAGTAGTGTAGTATAGAGTAGTGTACAGTAGTGTAGTATAGAGTAGTGCACAGTAGAGTAGTGTACAGTAGTGTAGTATAGAGTAGTGTACAGTAGTGTAGTACAGAGTAGTGCACAGTAGAGTAGTGTACAGTAGTGTAGTATAGAGTAGTGTACAGTAGTGTAGTATAGAGTAGTGTACAGTAGTGTAGTATAGAGTAGTGTACAGTAGAGTAGTGTACAGTAGTGTAGTATAGAGTAGTGTACAGTAGTATAGAGTAGTGTACAGTAGTGTAGTATAGAGTAGTGCACAGTAGAGTAGTGTACAGTAGTGTAGTATAGAGTAGTGTACAGTAGTGTAGTATAGAGTAGTGCACAGTAGAGTAGTGTACAGTAGTGTAGTATAGAGTAGTGTACAGTAGTGTAGTACAGAGTAGTGCACAGTAGAGTAGTGTACAGTAGTGTAGTATAGAGTAGTGTACAGTAGTGTAGTATAGAGTAGTGTACAGTAGTGTAGTATAGAGTAGTGTACAGTAGAGTAGTGTACAGTAGTGTAGTATAGAGTAGTGTACAGTAGTATAGAGTAGTGTACAGTAGTGTAGTATAGAGTAGTGTACAGTAGTGTAGTGTACAGTAGTGTAGTATAGAGTAGTGTACAGTGTAGCGTAGTGTAAAATGTGGTGTATGGTGTAGTGTAGTATAGAGTAGTGTACAGTGTAGCGTAGTGTAAAATGTGGTGTATGGTGTAGTGTAGTATAGAGTAGTGTACAGTGTAGCGTAGTGTAAAATGTGGTGTATGGTGTAGTGTAGTATAGAGTAGTGTACAGTGTAGCGTAGTGTACAGTGCTGTGTAGAGCACAGTGTAGTGCAGTGTAGAGTATAGTGCACAATGTAGTGCAGTGCATAGTGTAGTGTATGGTGTGGTGTATAGTGTAGATTGTAGTGTATAGTGTAGTGTACGGTGCCATGCAGTGTATAGTGCGCAGTGTAGAGTGTAGTGCACAGTACAGCGTAGTGCGCAGTGCAGTGTGGTGCGTAGTGTACAGTGTTGAGTCCAGTGTGGTGTAGTGCATTGTGTAGTGTAAAGTGCAGTGTGGTGTATAGTGCAGATTATAGTGTACAGTGTAGGGTGTAGTATACAGAGTCGTGTCGTGCACAGCGTCGACAGTGTAGAGTGTAGTGCACAGTAGAGTGCGTAGTGTACAGTAGAGAGCAGTGTGTAGTGCACAGTGCAGTGTGCAGTGCAGTGTGTAGTGCACAGTGCGGTGTGCAGTGCACAGTGCGGTGTGTCGAGTGTAGTGTAGAGTGCAGTGTAGTGCGTAGTGTAGTGCCCAGTGCAGTGCCCAATATAGAGTGTAGTGCGGTATGTTTGCATACTACAGATGCAGATGATTATCCAGGTCCTGTTCCACTGCTATTCAATACCTACTGAGTATTCTCACACACACACACACACACACACACACACACACACACACACACACACACACACACACACACACAGAAGACCAATGAAGTGTGTAGTGAGTTTGGTGACACTACACTGTATCATAGTGAAGTTATTGAATATGTTTTGTAATGTCTCTTTTCGGTGTTGCACTTTGTAGACGGTCCCTGCGCGCTGCTCGTAAACACTAACGTTGTTGCTGTGGCTCCGAGGATGGCTCGTTTTGATGAAAGTTAGGTTGTAGCTCGTTGTCTACCTTACTACGGTTGAAAATATGCGTGTTTTGTATTTTAACAACGTTTCACTTAAGAGTTACTGATCCCGGAAGTTCGAATCTGCCAATATCTTTCCAGCTTTACTGAACTCTGTATACTATAATATTATGTACATGTGAATAAAACCTCAGACTTCATTCAGTCTGTAATTTGTGATGATATAACAGGATTACTGCAGATAATAATTTGGGAGTATCTTTCATTATATTTTCGTGACCAAAGGCTCGGTATACTACATGTAAATAAAACCTCATACTTCATTCAATCTGGTCATGTTCATGAAATTCCTACTTTACGCTAATATCGTCAGTGATTGGAAATTTTAGACGATAGACTGATTTTATACACAAAGCTATCCTGACATCATTTCCTCCCAAGATACGGTCTTTTCAAATGAAAATATAATTTTGTTGTTATAAATATTGATACTTACACAAACTGTTCCGGTGTCCGGCGCACTTGTTTTGCCCACTCTTCATGTCTGATGGGATCCTTGGGAAAGGTGCACAGACTAGACCCGGCTTCCCTGGGGTTGGAGCAAAATCCAGCCACGCAACGAGCAGGCATATTCACCAAAATAAACGACTCAGATGCAAAAATATTCACTTGCAAAGCACTGGTGAACAATGAGAAGTTGAGAAAATGTCTGTCAGCGGTTCTGCATGTGACGTCATATCCGCCTTCTTCCTGATCTCGATTTATCTGCGTGGCGGGCCATTCAAAACCATGTTTGTTACTATTCTGTCGCGCGATGTGTGAAGTAAATCTGTCATTTTATTCCACTCAATATGGCGTAAATTAACACATTAACATGTTTTTTGGTGTCAGGTGCACTTTAAAGGGGGATCTGAGACACCTGCAGTGGTGTACGCAGCGTAGCTTCTCCTCATCTTCACTGTGTCATACTACAGCATCACACACTTATTAATATTCATTACAAACTCATTGGTATTCATTACACACTGTATGACAGGATATGACAAAGATGAAGAGTCCTTGTGTTCACAGGGAGACAGAGTAATGGGACATGTCCCGTCTTGCCTGAAGTAAGAACACACACACACACACACACCACCTGATGTAGAACAACACACACACACACACACAGACCATCCCTCCTCACTGGATGAACTTGTTACAACATTCAGAATGTTCTGACACTTCATGCAGCGTGACGTGTGTGTTAGTGATGTAACGTGCACAGTAGCGGGGCAGGACGCAAACACACAATCCCACTCACAGACCCAAGTGTGATCATCGGGGTCTCGCCGCACTAAAGAACCTCACTGAGAGAATCTAATTAAACACTTGGTCTGTGACGGAACCCTGAGGTTTGGAACACACACACACACACACACACACACACACACACA